>NC_046221.1:129937427-130199927 GCF_009819885.2 Catharus ustulatus | reverse complement strand
TTCCAAAGATGAAACACTGGAACAGTTAGCATGGTAGACTGTTAGCATGGCATTAATATATTTATAAACACAAATAAATTAAAAACACTACACGTATTATACTGAGTTATAATTAAAATGTATGGACCTGGAAATAATGCATATTGTTAGAAATTAACAAAATAAGGAACTTTTTAAAACCATTTCTATGATGGAAATCTTTAAGTTCAATTTTTCATTTTAATGATATGAACCAAATTAGACCTAAAAAATGGTTATTACCTAATAGAGAGATGGATAAGGCAGAACTCATCACAAAGAGTTATTTTGACAATGTTTGTGAAAATGAAGTGTTTGTTCTCTCAGTCTCTCAAGAGTAGAAAGAAGAAGGACAGACTCATTTTGGGAGAGGCTTAAGGCTGAACCCTGGCTAACCGAAGAGGAGAAGTAGCATTTGTAGGATGCATTGGCCCAGTGACAGTGACACATGGGTGAGGTGAGCTTTGTGAACACTTGGAGAAAGTCATGGACTTTTTTTTGAGTGATTCCTCAAAGGGTCAGCCTGTGAAAAGTGTTGAGTACCTGCAGTTTTTAATGGCTTTACCTGGAATTCTGTGCATTGAGCACTTGCAGAATTCATTTCTGTAGTGGGAGGGGGGTGAAAGAGAAGGGGAAAGAATCTGACGGTGTATGTGGTCTCCTGCTGTTTTATTTTAAAGAAAAAAGGAAAGCTGGAGTTTTGCCTGCTAGAAAGGAAAGAGTATATAGGCCAGATTTATTGTCTGCCTAGCAGATTTTACATTCAATTTTATTTTTGCATTCAGTTTTCTGCCATGTCCATAGAGAGATCAGCTGTGCAAGCATTTTCAGCAGAAAAAAACCCAAACTTGTTTGTGGATATGTATGTTGATTCACATGCAAATAGGCTCATTCATACATGAATACGCATGTTTGCCTGGATAAAATATTCCAGACATTGGTGATGAAAAAAGTAAAGACCAGCAATAGCAGTACAGATGATTACAGAAAAGCGAAGGAAAAAAACCTAATCAAAATCCTGTCATGGACTGAGAAAAAGTATTCATAAAAATATAGTTCCATTAAATTTCTAATATCTGCTTTTGCTTATTTACTTGTTAGGCAAGGAAGGTTGTTCTCACTGAACCAGGTTTTAAATGTGGAGATTGCATACTTGTGTGACAAAGAGGTTGTGCGTATGGAGCAAAGTTTCTAAGTGAGCTGCAGTGATGTAGAGCCACGCTTTCATTAACCTTGAACTGAAAATATATAAAAACATTTATAGAAAAAAGGCTGCATATTCAAGAAAAAAGTCAATCCTGGTTTTGCAGGCAACAGTTTATTCATTTAAGAATGATAACTAGGGTTTCTAACCTATGTTCTTAGGATAATGAAAGTTTCTATGGCACTGGTTCATCACTTAGACAGCACTGGTATGTAGAACAAGAGAAAAAGAAACCACATCAATTTTGCATCTGGTTTTTTAGCTTAAAAGTCTATCTCAACCTTTGCCAGTCCTATTTTTCTCTCTTTTGGCTCTGGAGTTCTTTTTGATCTTTGGAATTACCAAGAAAATAAAAATTCTGTATCAATGCTCTCTGGTGTAGCAGCATGAACAGATTCCCTTCCCTTCCCTTCCCTTCCCTTCCCTTCCCTTCCCTTCCCTTCCCTTCCCTTCCCTTCCCTTCCCTTCCCTTCCCTTCCCTTCCCTTCCCTTCCCTTCCCTTCCCTTCCCTTCCCTTCCCTTCCCTTCCCTTCCCTTCCCTTCCCTTCCCTTCCCTTCCCTTCCCTTCCCTTCCCTTCCCTTCCCTTCCCTTCCCTTCCCTTCCCTTCCCTTCCCTTCCCTTCCCTTCCCTTCCCTTCCCTTCCCTTCCCATCAACTTTCACAAAAATGAAGGGTCATGAAGAAATTTCCCTCTTATTTAACTGTGGACTTCTGAAAATACTTTTCAATGTACCCCATGGATATCAGGCTTTCTTTTTTTCTTCTTCAAATTCATACTGCTGAAGAACAAATTGTTCTTTGTTTTAACTTTCTTTATCAGTATGAGTTTAACTTGGCTCTTAGCAACTTTTTCATGTCTCTAGATGAAAACAGAAATTCTTTTTACTATTCCCTATAGGCTTCTTGTTTTCCTGTATATTTTTTCATGGTGTGATTATTCCTTCAAATGCATTCAGGAGTTCCTTCCTAGAAGTGTTTTTTTTTCTAAGATATCAGACAGACTCTGATATCTTAATTTTGAAGACTTTCCAAACTTCATAAACAGTTATTTCTCACTGCTCTTAGACATACCTGATGTCTCTAACTACTTCCCTTAATTTATTAAATTTTCTTATGTGTAACCAAGAATCTTAGCAGCCTGCATTTTTTTCATTCTTTTTCTAGTTCTACTGAAGTGAAACCAGATCTGTCCTTGAGCTCTCACTATAATGACAAAATTGTGAAACAACTTTCTCACCACTGGACAATGCACAGTTTTCACTCTGCATTATTCTCTGCAACATAACTTGCATTAGCTGACAGCAATTTTCAGTCTCAGTGGTTCATACAATGGACAATTCAGATATACTCCTGATTCATCTTCTTCCAAAAGTTGAGGGTCAAGCCATCAGGTCAGGAAAACCTTGAGTACAAATGTCTTTTTTTGTACTGGGATAGAGTTAATTTTCTTCATAGTGGTCTGTATAGCATTTTGGAATAGTGATCAAATTATAACACACTGACAATGCATCGGTGTTTGGCTGCTGCTGACCAGCGCTCACACAGCATCAAGGCCTTCTCTGTTACTGTGTCTCCCCAGGGAATAGGCTGGGGCCCGGCAAGAATTTGGGAGGGGGCACAGCTGAAGCATCTGAGCTGAGGTGGTTAAAGGGATAACCCATAACATATGCTATCAACCTGAGCAGCACAGGCTAGATCTTGGGCTTTTCTCAGAGGCTGCCTTGGCCTCTTCTTTGGGAAAGTGGGGAGTGATTGATTTTGCATCACTTGCAGTAGAGTTTTTTTGCTAGATTTTTTTAAACCTTTTCTCCTCAGTTACAAAACTGTTTTTGCCTCAACCCATGAGTTTTGTAACTCTTCCTTCTCCTATTCCCACTGGGGGTGATGAGCGAGTGGTTGTGTGGATGCTTAGCTGCTGGACAGGGTCAACCCACTTACAGCTGTTTACTTAGGAGACAGAAGAGCCTAGCATCAACAAGAAACTTTCTTTGTCTCACAAGTTCAGTGAGACAGTTCTGTGAACAACAGACAATAAGTTTCAATAGTTATATTTTGAACAGATATAATTAAACCACCACCAATGAGATTATGCTATGATTGTCCTTTACCACAGTATTCTATTACCATAGCACCTACTTGCATTATTTCTCAGACAGATAAATAAAATGAAACTTCCTCTAAATCCTTAAATTGTAACAGAATAGCTAGAGACAAGTTTAAAGGTATCTGATATTGAAGTTTCCCTGGGAGGAAGACTTCTGTGTTCCGAAACCTCTGTGGATGTCTTGTATTTCCCCCTGTTAAAATGGTGTACCACAACAATTTGGTGCAACTGGAAAGAAATCTTGAACATAACCACTTCTTGGCAATGTTAAGAAGGTGCAGCCAAGCTGAATTACCTTCCAGGACCAAGCAGGATGAGGTGCTCCCTTAAATCACCCCCAGGCAGCTCTAAAGTTTCTACTGAAGTGGCTGGGTTGATGGGAGCCTGAGTCCAAGCATGCTGCAGCTGGACTTCGTGCAGCTGGAGAAAGCTAGCATGTAACAACTGCTGGGAACAGTTTTTGCTTACATGGGACTTACTCCCAGCCACTGTTTTAAGTCCAGTGATCCATTCTCCCACACTGAAAGCTAGGAAAGAACTTGGCAAGTCAGGGGAAAAAAAAAGCAGGTTTCTGAATTTTCGTTGGCAAGCGTGGGAGCTCAGTAGCTACTGAGACTATAAGAACCTCAGGGCAGGAGACCAGCAGCTCAGGGCAGGAGACCAGCAGTGACTCTTGAAGCACATTGTGTTTTTCTGTAAATATCATACTGTCCATGGCAAATCTTGTCTGTAGAGAAATTTGTCCTGATGATACCTACAGCCGCTCACAAACACTTCTTTTTGTTTCTCCGTCTGACATGGGACTGCCAAGCAATGAGTATTTAGTGGTGCTTGTACTTCAATTAGAAGTGGTGGTCTCAGAACTTAACAAAGCTGTTCCTAACATCCTTGCTGAATCAAACCTTTTCTCTTGCAACTCCCATCCACTGTCAGGTAAGTTCAGCAGATGAGAACAGCGTGCCTGTTTTCAACAGAGAGAGCATTTCTTCAAAGCACTTCTTTCTGCATGTTGATCTATTACATGTATGCCCAGCTAACCCCGTTTTAAAAGAACATTCTTAACCTTTGACTGGGATTTTGAGGACAACAGCAGCCTCTGCTGTTTTGACAGACTGTCTTTGTTCAAGTGGCTTTTTGGAACTTGCGTTTGGTGTATTAAGCATAGACGTGCTTGCTCTCATTTGTCTAATTCATACTGTGCTTAAGTCAGCCTGGCTAGCACATTATGCATCTCTTTGTACACTGCAGGGCATTGTATTAGCATGATGGTTAGTGGCTCTGCCAAGATTTATCAAACAATGATTTGAAGTTGCAACATCTGGCTTTGGGAGTAATGTGCCATCTACCCAGCGACTGATGTAACTCACACATATGGGAAATTAAGCAGAAGAATGACAAACTTTCATTCTCTGGGACTGGCAAACTGCAGTAGATTTCCCCCCTTCCAGGCTGTTTTAACCATGTAAGGCTTTCATGCATAACCACCCTGTTTATGGTATAATTTCTACTCACATTGGGCAGAAATAGGATTCCCAGAAGACAATATAGCAATAAACACTGGTTAAAAAAAATGTAAAAAATAACTGACCAGGGATGCAATATGCTTCTTGCCTCTGTATAAATCCTATGTGGATGTGGATGATTTGATTTACTTTCCATATCAAAAGCAATATCTTTCCTAAGGCAATATTAGAATAGTTTTTAATGATAACAGACTGTGTAGTGATGACTTTTTTATATAAATTTAATGATTTTTACCGTAGGCCCTCCTGTTTGAAAACCTATATGAAATCAAATGGATGCCAGCTAAATAGCATCTTCTCCATCCTAAATCTAGGCGAGTGTGATTTTGAAAAGATACTTAACTGAACTGATTGCTTCTGCTGAAAGCAGTGGTCACAAGTTAAAGAAAGAATAACATTTAATGATTATTACCTTAAATTAACAATCCACAACTTTGGAGGCTCAATTGCAGTTTATCTTGTTAAAGATAGTCAAAGTTAGTATTCAGATATCCTTCTTACATTTTCCAGGGTCTCTTGGCCTTATTAATTCAAATCTTACTTTCAATGTATGCATGTAGCCAAGATAATTATTAGAAGGAGAGATCAAAGCAAGCATATTATAGTCCTATTCCATTTTCTGCTGATGTGAGTGATCTGCCTCTTCTTTGATGTTGTATGCTTCTACAGTGAAAGTACAGAGGATAAAAATACTACACCATGTAATCTGGCATTTATCCCATGAGAGCAGAATTCCAAATTGTGACACATGTCAAGAAGTTAAAAAAAAATAACTTAAAAGAGCCCTATGCTTTATACAGTGACATACTCTGCATTTAAACACCATCAAACATCATTTTCCATTACAAATTTAGTCCCCTATATAAAATTCAAAGAATTTCTGTAACTTTAGTCAAAGAAAATGACAGCAATACTTATAAAATAGCTGCTATATTTACTAGCAGTTACACTAAGATGGCAGCTTAGCTTTATTCAAACCAAACTATTATCTTTTTTTTTTTTTTTTTATCCTTAAAAAGGCAAAGGAAAGACAAAATTAATGTCTTTGTGCAAACACAGATGCATCTTCTGAACAATTTGGTTTCATCTCCAGCAGTGTGTTTATTCAAACTGAGTTTTGTCATTCTTTGGAAAATGTTTGTGATTCCAGGTGCTGAATCCAGTACTGACATGGGCTCACAGGATTCTCCCTCAGTGTGAGGAAGCAGGATTTGTCCTTTATTATCATATATTTAAGAGGTAATTGCCCCACAATTCTTGTCAGAATTCTGTCATATTGACACATATATTGGAAGCTGAACTCATCATATTTCTGCCTTTGTAGCATAACACTTGATTATTTTAGATTGTAAAGAGCAGAATGTCAGTTACAACTGTGTAACATTTGGCCTTCTTGGGTTTACTGGAAAATGTCAGAAGTCCTTGGACAGTTTGAGAATTTTTCCTTCAGTACTGAAATCAGTGAGAGGTTTTTTTATTACCTCCTGTGACTATGTAGATGTAAAACAGTAATGCCCATTTCTTTATGTCTTGAAGATGAAACAGGCCAAATAAAAGCTTTCCGTCTTCACTCTTCTTCATGCTCAAGACTGCAATTAATTCCAAACAGATTCCATATGAAGTTTGAAGAATGTCCGTAATTTTCTTTTCACAATTTGCCTGCATTTTCTCATGTCTGAGTTCTATGAGGGGCAGAAACATAACTGTCAAAACACAGGATAAAAGAAAAAGCTGTTCATGAAATAAAACTTAAATCTGAAAGACACAGAAATATCACCAAATTAATATTTAACATTTATAGTTATGAGGTGTTTTCGTATATTAATAGAGAAGCTAGTATATGGGATCTCAACCTCAGATTATTCCTCTTCCAATTGTTGCCAAAAGTGTCCCAATCATTTCTTTTTATCATTGAGGAAGGTCTGTTTCATTTCTGTTGCTTTCTAGTTGTGCTGCTAAATTTTGGTGGAATTTTTATCCCTAGAAAATAAGGAAATAGACTTCCATGTAATTTTTTTTTTTAATTTGGAGCTTTCTCTGTAGACTGACGGCCAAAATATCAGACTCAAAATGCTGGCCTGTATTGACAGTTCAAGATTTCCCTAAACAAGACATTCAGAGGCAAATATTGCTAGATTTATGGTCTGAGATTGTCTTAAAATTGAAGTCACACCTAGGTAGACATGAGTCCAAGAAACATTCACTTTCATCTACGTCTGCCTTGAAGATTACCCAGATTCTATCAGACTGTCATCTGGCACATGCTCCTGCCATGTCCAGCCTTAGTTACTGCAAATCATAGGACCTGGGAATCAAATTTGGAGAAGGAAAAAAAAGAACCAGAAAAACAGTCTAGGTGGTTTAACATGCATCTGCTTGCCTGTTCAGCAACGTGGGTCATATTGTTCTTTCTTCACTGTGCTCCCACTAAATTCAGAATCCAGATGTGCTTCTCAAGAGTTTTGTGCACTCTTTTGTTACTAGAGTGATTGTCAGGTGGAAAGCAGGCTTTCCCCAAAATCAAAGCTGTCCCTGCAATGACTTCAGTTCTCCAGTTAATTTTAGTTTCCTCTCAGAAATTCATTTCCAGTTAGGTGCCAGGCTGACTGCTCCAACTGTGGGCCTTAAAAGTCTGATGCATAGAGATTTGCTGAGAAATTGGTAGTTGTTCCATTCTATACTCAGATATTTGCCTGGACGAAAGAGGATAGAGTGTTCTAGACTTCACAAGAGTATTTGGAAACATTTGGAAATATTTTGGAAGAACTAACAGTAAAAATGTCTTGGATATATATTCCAGAGTTTTATTTTCATTCTCTTTCCTAAAGAGAAGTTTATAAACATCAGCTTATTAACAATTCACATGGGGTGGGGAGGGGTAGTTTGGTTTTTGGTTTGGATTTTGGTTGTGTCCCACACCTGCTCCCCCTTCCACCCTAAGATTTAGAGGTTCTAAAACTGGAACTTGCATTCCAATTTCTCACTAGTTCTGTGTATGATTTCTCAAACTTTTTGTGGATTCAGGTATGACTGTCCCAGGAATTTGCAGAGTGAGGGTTCCCAGGGCACAGTGCAAGGAGCACGGCAGCACTCATGTTTAGCTGCTGTGAAAGGCTCAGCAGGGCTCTTGGCTCCCTCCCTGTGTTGAGTGTGGAGAAACCAGCCAAGCAAAAGTCAGAAGTTCTTGGCTGCAATTCCCAGACTGTTTTCAAAAGGGTGATGTTATACTGTATTTTTCCTTTCATCTACAAAGAATGTCTTGCATTCGTGTGTGCAGCTGTTCCAGCAATCCACCTTGAACAAAATCATGCACTGCTGCACAAGCAAAGGTCTCCTCTAAAGAGTGGATGGAGTCAAAGAGAAGAAGTGACTAAAAGGCCTTTATTTGTCCCTCTTTCCCTTGGACAGAGAGGTGAATTTTTGTCATCAATGTGTAAAGGAGCAGCTTTTTCTTTTTATTGAAGTACTGACTTTACACTCGGAGCCAAAGCACAGCGGAGCTCTCACAGTGTCACAGCAAGTGAAAGATATTAGTAAATGTTGGAGAACTACTAGTGAGTAGCTTGCTTTCCTATGAGAGCTGAATTAATTAGAAATGAACATGATAAAGGTGGTCAATAATTATTTGGGAAAGACTTTGTCTCAAGAAACCTGAGAACAAGGAAGAATATGTAATGAAGTAATGGACTGAGTGGCATTTAAACAATGAATTACCTGGTTGGGTTGTTCAATTAAGGAGAAACACCTCCCAAACTGGAGAGTCTCTATGCAGATTATAACCTCATCCTGAGTGACCCCAGCTCTCTCATAAGCACTCAGATTCTCTTGTCCTGTCAAGGCACTAGGTCATGGTGAGTTGGTGGTGTTTTATACATGCAACCTTTGAATGGTCAAAATGAGCCAGAAGTATTCACGTGCAGGCTGTTGCATTTCTAGGGTATAACCACTGCTTATTACATCTAAATTTCTGAGCAGCCCAGGTATATAAAGCATCCTTGATGTTTCCATTTCTGTCACTGAAAGCTACAGCCAGGTGGCAGAAAGTAGGTGTGTAGAGGAATAAACTTTGCTATAAAAATATGTGCTCCTTACTTTTTCTGAGTAAACACTACAGATACCTACATAAATGGTGCATAAAGCTTTCATGAATCAGGCCTCAGGCTAGACATTTAAGTGGTCCCTACTGTATTCACACACAAACAGTTGCACAATATATTAAGAATTACAATAATAGAAACATAGCCATAAAATATTAGCATGATTTTACTGCTATTTTTATAGATCCTTGTCTTTTTTGAATTTTGGGGGTTTTTTTGGAAATAATGAGAAAGTCAGTATAATATTACAAGCATGTATAGATTGAAGGGGTGCTTAGCTAGAATTGAGAGGCATTTTATACTTTCTGTACTCATTGATTACACTGAAAGAAAGCTTAAGAGAGAAAATATCTGTGTCTGTCTTATGCTGAATACATTTCACATACAGTCCTCCTAGTTATCAATTAATTCAACTTACTTCCTCATCAGTTTTTTCCCCCCTTGGTCCTGATGGTTTTATGACCTAGACCCAGGCGATACCCTTAGGCAGTCCATCTGATAATTGACACATTTTCTAACACAGCATAGTGATGCCCAAGTCAGTGCTTTCAGGCCGTGACTTCAGCTTATTGGAGACTGCAGCAGGGACTTCTTTTATCCCTCATACATCAGAATACACTGACAGCTCTCCCAAGCAGGGACGAGGCAGGTCTCTCCCTCAGGAAAATGTATGCAAACACCTCCGGAACATTGTACTGGTTGCTAGGCATCACACTGGTGACATCTTTATGATAAACATGGTATGCAGAAGAAGGCCTAATAAAAGAATAACAAATTATTACATCCAGAGGGCAATTTTACAAGATTAACTGGTGTAATAAATTACTGCTGTAGTCAAAATACTGTGTTACCTTTTAAGGTATTTCACAGCAGAGTCTAAATAAACCAGCCTATATAAACAGAGAATTTTTCACAGAAAATAATAAACTCATTCCTATATTTTTAATACTCTGCATGTTACTTATGTGTGGTGCTTGGCTTGCTGCATGGTACCTTCAGCAATTGCTTGCTGAAAAATAAGATTATGCACACAATTCATACCAAGATATCTCTGTTCATCATTATTCCTTTCCTGCTACTGGACATTCAGTACCACTGCAATCTATATAATATCAATTTGAATGGAAGCCTATAGAATTTTATTTATGAAAGTATTTTCATACCTAAAATATTACAAGTAACATGCCAGTAGACAAATACCTTTCATACTAATTATAAAATATTTTTATTTTTTTCTTTCTCCTTTATAGAAATAAAATTTTAAAAAGACCTCTCACATTCACTCTCTTTCCCTCTTTGTGGCTTTCTTTCCCTCTGTTTTTCTTTATTTGTTGAAATATTTTAAATTTATCTATTAGTAATTTTGTCTTTTTAATTTTAAGGATTCATATTTTACATTTCAAATATCCTAGTTGTTTTGTATTTAAAAAGGAGAAAAAGGATCCCTCATTTGAATCCTTCCTGACACAAGACCCTGGTTATTGTTATGTATTACTTTTATACTAATAGAGAAGTGAATTTAAATTTCATTTGTAAATGAATGAGAAGTATTTTCTTGTGGTTATTTCGGACAAAATCCCAAGATTTTTTACAACCTATAAAAGGCAGAACCTACATCTGGAATTCAAAGGCCATGGATGTACTACAATTTATCATAAACTCTCTTGTATTACTCTAACATAACATATTAACAGGATAGCACAGCTTCACTTTTGTAAGCTGCAGACCATTTGCAGCTGGCTATGAGGTCAGATTCTTGCAGTTCTACTAATCTAATCTGACTTAAGCCACCAATATCTTCACTTACATAAAGACATCCTCTAGATGGGATATTTGCCCTGGTTTTAATCACAGGTGTTTCTGAGTGTTGGTCTGTTCCAGTCCTCTTCCAGAATCGGATGTGTTCATTATGGTTCTCTCTCTTGTGTTAAGGGTATGGAGTATGGGACTGCTGTCTGACATAAACCAGCACCTCCCAAAAGCCCTTTCACACAACTGGTCAAAATTGCTTTTTCACTCCCTGTAGGGAAGAGAAATTTACAGTAGGAACTGAGTGCCATGTATTTTCTTGGTAGCTTTGCATATATACAGGGTAGCTTTATACTGAGATGACCACAAAGATTGCAGCATTATAAATTAAAACAGAAAAGATGCAGAAATATTTGTAAAAGTAACAAAAGGGCACTTTAGGTATACTCAGACATATAGTCAGACACACAGACTTATAGTCAGTCTGTATGTGAATTAACAACTCACTTTCAAGACCCCCTCATCTATCTGCACAAATGACACAGAAACGTGTGGCTTTATTGTTGGGTTATCTGAGTTCACCACAAAAGCCCAAACTGTGCAGCCCTGCATGCTGAACACAGGTCTCCTGGATCTCTGACAAGAGTGCAGCAATGCAACAGCAGAGGCAATAATGAGTGGTGCAAGATGAAAACCAAGAGAAACAAGCAACAGAGGGAGGGGCTGAGCGTGGTAACCACCTTTCAAGGCACTGCTAAGAGGTGACACTCAGACATCATCATCGACTGGGATCAAGTGCAAGGTTCAAAGCAAGCTCTTTCACTTCAGCAAACAAAACGATGCTCCCAGTGGGTAGATGCCATGGAGGAAGGCCAGGAGACAGCGTGCTGCAGACAGGATGACACATAAGAGCTGAAATGAGAGACTGAGATGTGGGAAGAGACCAGTCAGGGCAGTGCTGGGGGCAGGAAAGAAGGGGGAGAACCAGAATCAGGAGACACGTGATCCAGAAAAGACCTTGGAGTGCAGGGATTAATTTGAACCTGTGAACTTCATCAGACAATACTGTTTAGTTTGCAGGACTGAATGTTTATATCTATTCATTCTTGTCAGAAAGCTACCAGTCAAATCTGTGCTATTTGTAGAAAAATGCTGAGAAAATATAAATCACTGGTAAGTAAATGTTAAACTCAACACATTAAAAGCTAGAAAATCAAAATACTTCCAAATGACAGCAGCTTCTGTTTTTGCAAAACATAAGCAGTGATTCAGTCTTCCTGCATGAAAACAAAACTGTAGCAAAACAATTAAACATAATTAAGACAGCAACGGAATTATACAAATCCAAATATATTTTTTTTTCTCTCAGAATTGTTGAAGACTATTACACAGCTTCCTCTTTCTTTGTAGAGTTATACTGTCAGGATTTTGGTTTCATGTCTGTTTCCAGGACAATGCAGTTTTTGAAAAGTCAAAAGCTCTTTAAAGATGAGAAGGAGCACCACTGTTTAAAAAAAAAAAATATTATTATTTCATTTTTAATTAATTGAGTGGGATACTTGTTGTCTTTATGTGTTAAATATAAGTGGGGCTTACAGCAAAAAAAATTCCACAAAATATTTTTTGAGCATTTTAATAAGACATGGATGTCACAAAAATTTACTCCCACTCAGTTGGATGTAAAAGCAGGAATGTTGAGTGAACAAATGCAGAAATAATTGCACTCAGAATTCAGTACTACTAAACTTATCAGTTAAAATTTCCAGATAAGTAAAAAACACTGACAAATTGCTCTGTAAGAAACATTAAATATTTTATCCTTGTTCAAACATTGCCTCACTCTCAAAATCCAGACTATAATTCAAGATGTAATAATTTGTTCGCTAGAATTATTTCAGAGTATCCAGTGTGAATATCTAAAACTTAATTGAGCAACAAAACAGTGCTAGGTGATTTTTCATAGATTTTATTGAAGTTACTTATTTAAAAAAGAGAACAGTGAATAAGCCTCTTTCAGGAGAGAAAAGCATCTGGATGAAGTAACAAAATGTGTTGTGCAAGGGGATGTGGTAAATGTAACTTTTTGCTAAATACACAATACTTGAAATCTGGCTTTAAAGAGCTATTTGCACAAGACATTCAACTGAATGATGTAAGGGGGAGGATATTCTTCATAATCAACAACCATTCAAGGGAAAATTGCACTTGGGAAGAAAAAGTAGCTCATCAGCAGCTCACTTATCAACTCCACAGGCAGATCCTTGCATGCAAAAGTTCCTGTATCAATGGCTCCAGACAAGATTTTAGGAAGAAGTCAATCCCTAACCCAAAACAAGCAACTGTAGTGATAAAGCATATCTATTAAATCAAATGAACTTTGCAACTAAACACCATGCAAACAAGAAAGATGGTCAAAAGCAACTTCTGAAAAGGCAAGTTGAAGCATTGGATCAATGTTGTTTCATGGTTTGAATATTCTATCATTTATACATTTGTTATTGAATCTCTAAGAAAAGGAAACAGCCAGGAACTTCTCACTGCAGTGTTCAATTGGAAAGAAGTCATAGTTGCTATTTAGAATTGTCTTGCTGGGCATTATAAAAAGAAGAAGAGAAGATACAGCCAAGAGTCACTACAGCAGAAACCTCAAAGTAAAGCAATAATTATTTGTGAAAATGGTATCAAAAGAATCATATGGATCATAAAGATACATTATAAATTGATCAAACTTGACAGTCACAATGTCTCCTAGTGTGCTTATAAGACAGAAATTTTAGATATCTTACTTTGATTTTGTGTTTGGAGAAGTCATTTGAATGATAGTAACCACACATTACTGAGTCCACATCTATAATAGAAAACAGAGGAGTTCTCAGAGCATGAGGAGATAACATCAAAATCTTCATACTCTGTGTAACTGTGGAGAAGTTGCAGCTATGTGTAACCACTTATTAATATAAGATACTGGCTTTCTGAAAACACATTTAATCACAAATTATTTGAGCCTGCTTTCCTAGGGGGAGGTTAACTCCCTTCAACATTGTACAAAGATCCATTTTGCAGATGCTATGTTAAAGCATCTGAAGTTCCTAAAAATCCACACCAAAACTGATTAAAAACATAAAAGTATGTAAATCTGACAACTGGAAATTTTTCCTACTCACATCTGATCACTCCTATCTGGCATACAAGTCAGATGTTTTGAAATGGAAAATTGTATGACTCCAAAGATCAAGAAAATCCAAGTTAATGTAACTACTTTTAACTTTTGAACCACTGCCATAATTTGGAATTTTTTAAAAAAATGCTTAAATCAGAAAAAATATTTTTCTGGTACCTATGCTCAATCTATTTTATCTATCACTTAATTTCTGGCAGAATGTTATGCATGTGCTGAAGGAGGAAAAGAGACTGAGCACAGATGTTATTTTGTCACCTGCAGAAAATAATCCAGCTATAATGTACTCTTGGAGCAGAGTTAGGAATAATAATTTCTGCCCCTTTCTCCAGGGCAGTCTGCTTGTATTCAGTCCATCAGGGAAAACTAAAATCACTTTTGCAATAATCTAACTGCAGTAAGGAAAGTCAGTGAGCTAAGCATGAATAATGTGTATTTAAGCAATTGCTACTTCTTGCCTGAAATACAAAATAGTAATTTGTTTGTCAGTTTGTTTGTTTTTGTTTTGTTGGGTTTTTTAGAAATGAGTCACAAATCAGATTGCAGTACCTGGACTAGAAAGCTTATGGCAGACTAATGCCAGTCCAAAACAAATTCAAGCAGGATAACCTTTCCTAAGTTACTTAGGTTTATTTGAAAACAAGAATTACAATGCCCAGGTGTGGGCAGGTGTGCAAGCAAGCTGTTCACCTCCAGAAGGAAAGTTTGACCTGGCCAACAGAAGTTATCAAGAGACACTTCTTTCTCTAGAGGCTGCTGTGCTAAAAACCTGTCCATGGTGGTTAGAGATGTACTTTTCTACCTTGTGCCCCTTCTGGCCCCCCTCACATCAGACCTAGAGAACCCAGGGTTCTGCTTTTTTAATGAAACTTAAGAAAAAGGTCTCGGCATATCAAGCACTTAGGTTAACTCTGTTTTCTTCACTTTTTTACTGTTCAGTGGACATGCAGGCAGATACTTCAAAACAAGGTCTTGTTAGTAACACACTGTGTTTTTACAGGTGCTGTTTCAGGGGGAACATCCAAACTCAGGGGATCAAGAAATATTCATCTTTGAAGGTTGGCCAGATTCAAGCATTCACCTTCAATTAATATTCACTAACCTGAAGAACAAGCAGTTTTTTCCCATTTAGCTATTACTTGCTGTTTACCACTTTGGAGGTGATAGTTTACCTGGGACATGTCCTGAAAAACTATATGTATATGGAGATATTTGTGATCAGAATCAGACAAAAACTGTAGACACCTGGACGTGCTGTCTGCCTGCCTGTGAGTTATGCATATGAGTTCTCTGTAGAAGCAATGGAGATCTATTCAATACAGTTAATGAAATCTGGATTGTAATTCAGATGTCTAATTTCAAAAGCTAATTTTATTTCTGAATAGTTCTCCAAAGCCAGCTAGACCTACTGTTGGTACTTGTGAGTTCAATCACTTCACTTAAGTACAGCCACACAATGCTCTTTCTGCTGTGTCAGGGCATTGTAGGTGGCTTGTAGTTGTTGTTCCAGAATGCTACAACTCTCCTGTAGGAAATGTAGGGGGATTCACTATCACTTATGGACTGCAGGTTCTCTGTCCTAACATAATCAGGACTATTTGAGACACTGCATGAGAATAATAGTACACTGTTGGATACTCAGATTTCCATTTTTGGCCAAATCCTTAAATTAAGCCACTGTTCCTTTGTGGGACACAACATTCATTCCCACTCAGAAAGCAGAGGGACACATGTTCATGGAATCATAGAATGGTTTGGGTTGGAAGGGACCTTTAATATCATCCTGTTCCAGGCCCCCTTCATCAGTAGGGCACCCTCCACCAGAGCAGGGTGCTCACAGCCCCATCCAGCCTGGCCTTGAGCACTTCCAGGGATGTTCTTTGGCACATGTATATTATATTTCATTCACTCAGTTTAATGAAAATATTTTTCACAGTGACATGACTGGAATGAATGACTGTCCAACCGACTTGGCTTTCAGCTGCAATGGGCTGTAACTGTGACCAGCTACAGAGTTTCAAGGCTTTGGAGACAATCAGCAGCCTAATCTGGCCCTGCTTGGACTCCTTCCCAACCCCTGGCCATGGCTCAGGATCCCATTTGAGCCCCACCTGGATCCCTCAGTCCTGTTCTTGGCTCAACCATCCCAGACTTCTCTGACCTGGCTCACGCCTCTGGCCTGTGGGTCTGTGGCTTCGTGATGTTCTACACTGATGGTGAACCTCAGGAGACTTTGGCCAGGCAGCTCTGCCATTTGAGACATGGTGGGACAGTCACTTCCCAGCTGTCTTACACAAATGAGAACCCACTGAAATGGAGACCAGCATCAGAGTAGCTGAATCGATCAGCCAGGTGAGAAGGATGAGTGTTGTGTGGGATACAAAATACTCACATAATTCTGTGTTGCTATTTATTATTTCCTATCATTCTCATAAGTTCTTTTATCCTGAATGTTTTATATTGTTATATTATAATGAGGCTTAGCACACTGTTATTTATATTACTGCTGTATTTTGGGTGACAACTGATCATGTCATTTTGCATGGTAGTTGTGTACGACAGCTGTGGCAAAAGATTTCCAGGGTTTGTTTGGGTGGATTTTTTTCTTTTCAGTTACACATTTACAAACAATTTTTCAAAGCCTGATTAAAACCTCCCATTTTCCAGCTGACCTGAGGGTAATGCATGGATCAGTGTGCCTATGCTTAATACTTTTTCTTCTACAAATTCTGCTAAATGCCACAGATGTGAAATGAAGTCAATCTCAGAGTCAAGTCTTCAATTTCCATTTGGAGTAAAAATTTTTAACAAGAACTAGACTACAGTTGTGGAAGCAAGATAGCAAATAAAGTTTTCTTCAGGCTATTTGCTAATTAGTTACTATGAGAATGTAAGGGTGGTTTACTAGAGCCATTTTAAAAGGGCCAAGGATATCTGTAGTCATCTGCTATGGTGAAAGAAGGATCAGGCAATAGAATTCAATGGAAATAAATTGCACAGTTACAGAAAGTTTTGCTTGGTTTGAGGAATGGTTAGAAAGAACTACAGAATTCTATAGACAGTTTGTGGCTGTGTTATGGTGGTGGCATTAGAACTCAAAACCTTGCATAATTTTGACAATATCACAGTCCCTTTATTCGGGTTCAGCAAAACAGGGAACAGGTAAAATGAGTTGGAGAGGATTCAGAAGAACTTTTTCCTTTACAAGCTCACTTTAAGCATTCTACAGGATGTAGGTTGATTTGAAAATTAGGAGGTTCCTTTTTCCTCCATGTGGCTGGTTGGTTGGCTGGCTGGTGGATTTGTCTTCCCTCCAGGACCTAAGCTCTTTAGAAGCCCAGCTGGTGTCACTCCTAGAGGTGCCTTTTCCATAGCGTGAGCACAGGTAACTTCCCCAGCATCCCCTCCTTTACCAACCACTGAACTGTTTTAAAAACTAAAACCTGGTGCTGCAGGGGCAGTGCCTGCTGTGGTCTCACCTTCATTACTTCTCATGATCTCAGGTTTTCTAGTTCCACATGGGACTGCCAGGCATGCAGCAGACTGTGCTTTCAAGGTGCAGCAGCAAAAGTAAAGATTGTCCTGAGCTAGAAGAAAATATCTCTGATAATTACGAATATTACTGTGGACTTGCATATACTCACCAACTTTGAAAGAAGATACTAATGATTCCTATATATAATTTAAAAACTTTATCCTCAGTTAACTTGTTTGATAAAGAAACCAAAACTTGGCTTTATGAATCATTTGTGGTACTGTAGATTCAGAGATATCTTCAGTTTTGTTTGACAATTTTTGTGAAACTGTCTCACATAGTTTCTACCACAATTACAATGTTTATAATAAAATGCATACATTATTTTCAGCTATTGGGAATTAGTTGTCTCACAACAAGAACACATTATTAGTCTGGCACTAATAGGTCACAAGTGAAAGCATCAAACAGAACTTCCATAAATTTTGAAAATTTGGAATAAACTTCGGAGGTAAATTTCTGATTGCTAAAAGTCACAGATGGGATCACAGAAGCCACAACTACTTGATTGGATACTAGCATGTGGTCTAGGAAAGGATTTTATTCTTATCTTTGAGATCAGGCCTCTTAAAACAATTTTATTTTGTTAAATTACTGTTTGGAAAAAAAATCTGTTTCCAACTAATTTCATGTGTACAATACAATGCAGAAGTTCTCTTAGAATCTACTTGTATATTCTTAAACACAATAAAACTATGCAGAAATATCTGACTCCAAAATAGCTCTGCAAAATCAGTAGCATCATTCTATAGGTAGCATTAAATTAAGGTATAAATCCAGAGTCATGGTGTGAAAGTGCCTCTATCTTCCTGTCAGTGAATTTTATTAAGTATGTAATTGAAACATGAGTGCTCCACAAAATTTTTCCCATGCATCTGGTAGTAAGAATATTCAAATTACATTATTAAAGATCTTAACAAGTACCTTGATGCAGAATGAGATAACCTATGACAAAAAGGGGAAGCTGAAAAAAATGTTTTCTCTAGAAGCCATTCTTTCCAACCGTTTCATGGTGTGCTTCTAGAATATCCCTCACTGGCACCTGCTGCTGGCTCTGTTGGGGGAATAGGAAATGAAATAAACAGACCACTGGTCTAATTTGAGATAACACCTCTTCTTTTGATAAAAAAATGTTTTGCACATCACTGGCATTTAATGTCCTCCTGTCTGTGCGAGTGTGTGTCCCTCAAAATCATCTTATTCAGCTTGCATAAGTTCAGATGTATAAAACTGTCTCTTTTTTCCTGTTGGCAAGAATTTGAAACTCTTACTCTGGGAGGTAGTGCATTCTATGAAGCCGTTCTTTTCCTGCTTTTGTAGCTCCTAGGACAGCTTTTTTCCCCAGACAAAGTCGAACATCTAAGTTCCCGTTGTATGGGAATCACTTCTTTTCTGATGCACCAGTGCCAGAGCACAGCCCAGTGTCGGACTCAGCACAGCCTGTCGCAATGGAGACAGAGGTTAAACAAGGAGGTTTATTCAGTTCTGTTGGGGAAGAAACACATCTATTAACAACTTAGAGGTTTAAAGCAGTCAAAAGGCCCATTTCAAGAATAAGAGTGTCAGTTTTCACAATATTGAACTCGGCAGGTACACAAAGAGTGTCATGTGTCACCGGTGCAATACGATAGCCAAGTGCAGGGGTTGCTCCCTTCAAGTCCCCTAAAGTAGTTCAGGCTTCAGACCCTTTGAAAATATTGCAGATGCAGGCAGAATTGACACAACTGAACCAGTGCCTGGTGAACTGAGAGTAGCTCAGTAAAGTAAGTCTGTCCTCCAGGGAACAAGTGTCCCAGGGTGCAAGTGCCATTGTAGAAACTTATTTCAGGAACAAAACAAGCTGAACTGCATTTATCTACAGTCAATTCTAAGGCTGGGAGTGGAGGACTAGGAGTCAATCACAGCCTTCTCAGTGCTTTAAAAGCTATATTTCAATTTTCCAGGCTCTTAGGAATTTTGTGGCAAATGAATTTTGCCAGTGGCCAGCATTTTATCTAAGTCAAAATGAAATCCTTTTCAGAGTAGATGTAAAAGTAAAATGGCAACCACCTTAGCAGACTCATCTGAATGGTGGGAGAAACAAAGCAGATGAAAGGAAAATTAGGAGGAGGCTTGAGAAGAAGGGAAAGGAGAGAGAGGGTTAGAATGAAAGCTACAGGGAGGGAACAGGATGGAAGAAGGTTGAATGGAAAAAGAAACTTTAGGACTGGGAGAATCCTCAAAATTCTGTGTATGTTTCTCATTAAATTCTTAATTACCCATTTTGACAGGCTATCATGATAATCATACTAGGTGTTGAATATTTTCTTCACTGATTGAGAAATAGTATCAGGCAGAATACTAGTCATATGTATGTCCAGCAGATATTTTTTTTTCATTAAAAAAACCCTCAAAATGCCCAGACATGGCTGTTTTGAAGCATATTTCACATTAGCGTTTATCAGCCTGGAATTTTTTGTAAAGAATCTCAAATTAAACAGTTATCAGCATCTCTCAAACAATACTGAATATCAAGACATTTTTCAGGAAATTATGCAACTATTCAGATTTGTTTGGGCAACACCATATTTTTTTTGGCCAGATCTTCCCTAACCAGTTCTCACTTACTCTCTTTGTATTTTACAGTACTGTCAAAGTGCACAAAGCCTACCTCAAAGTCTTCTTCACTTCTCCTTCTCTTTCTCTGGCTTGCCTCCATATGTTACTATCTCCCCTTCACCTCCCCATCTCCTTATGTGATAGAAGAAATACTTCTTATTTTCTTTATAAATTAATCTGTTGCAAGTTCTTAGGGGTGTGCACATATAAATGGGGAAGACACCCCCATGATATGACTGCTGTGTTGCTCAAGCTCACTTCTCTGATGACTCAGGGCCAAGATAAGCATGTTCCTGTGAATTACTAGGCTGACATTTGTTTATACCAGAATAAAAATCTGAGGCTATTTCATTTATATATTTATTTTTGAAAACCTTGTAAATCTAGTATGGGTATTATCTCATTCAGACTTTGAAAAGTGATTTCCACAAATAGGGTCAAATTTTCAAAACTCTCTTCCCCTTAACATATTTGAATAAAATTGTTGGTGATGCTGATGACTTATAAAAGTGCAGTCATTTTCACTAAGCAGTTAAACTGTGTTTGGCACTGAAATCTTTTGGAAAACCATTCCAAAAATATATCTGTGTTTTCACTGTTGCCCTTCCTTGTTTTATTTGTTATCATCCTGCCAGTGAATATCATCATTATCTCTCTACTCATACCAGAGCATTTTAATATTTTTTTAAAATTTTGATTAGAATACCTTTGGCCTAATTAAAATGTGAAATCAGGATGGATGATAGCATCCCTAGAACCACACTTCAAACACTGTTACAGGCATTTCAGGAAGGGGTCAGAGAAAAAAAACTACAGCTCATTAACCTGAGGCTATGAGTGATCTACCAACCATACAGAAAATTGGCAGCCCTTCTGTCTTTTTTCCTTAAGGAGCCTGTGTATTAAACTAATTGTTAAATATAGCAAACAGACTGGCAGTCTTGTCAGACTATTTTTTGCATGTGTAAAATAATGGAATTATTTGTATATTATTGAAATGCTATCCATATATGTTTAACAAATGTACAAGCACTTACATGCTTCATAGAAAATCTTCAATACTGGTCTGAAATTTTAAAGGAACCAGTCTACTGTAAACTATCTAGTCAGAAAAAAAAGTATAGCTATCTTATTTACAAGGCAGAAATAAATTAAAATTCATATTGAAAGTTTTTTCTTAATAAGTGCTGAATTGTTTCTCTAAATGACAACATTCTTCAGAAGCATTCTTAAATGTTTGGAATAGGAATGAAAAATCTTTTTGTAGTCATTATTTTATGCTACATTGTTCTTTTTCGTGTACATATATGTATAAAGACTGTGACATGCTTCTTTCTTCCTAAACTATATTTTTTAAAGTTAAGAGCTTTTGTGATGGTCAAAAATTGCTGAGTGAGATTTGTTCAATCCAAACTGACATTATTCCTTACTGTTCTCATTAAAAATTGGTGATGCAGCACAATCACTTGGGTGGCAACAATGAAGATGATTTCATTCTATTCCCTGATTGCAATTTTTAGATTGTACCAATCCACTGTCCACATCCTTTTTGAGATATAATGTAAAATTACCATAACAAAGGAGCACGCTATACGCACAAAGAACATTGCTATAAGAAGAAATTGAAAACAGCATATAAAACAATCTGTGACTGGAGAAGAATGGGAGGTGGGAGAATGACGGAAAGAGAAGAATTAATTTTATCTAACTTCATTTATAGAACAGATAGGCCTATAGTTTAATTTAGTAGTCTACTATCCTCCATCTCCTACACAAAATAGCTACAGTAGTTTAAAATTTTTTTCTGCAACTGTTTACATGAAGACACTTTTCAAATCCAGAGTGGATTTTGTAGCAATTATTGAGTTTAATTATTTGTAGCATGATAACACCAAAATAATCCTTGTGAAATAGAAGCTGGTGATAGTCTCTGTGCATAAATTTAAGAAGAGCTAGCCTCTGCAGAAAACATCTCCAATCTCCTGGTCAGAATTAGTCTCAAAACTCTAGAATCTTCTTATGGATATTTCTTGTCCAAGAGTATTTTCAATATTGTATAACTGAGGATGAGTAACTTGAATTATTTACTATTTTCTCAGACTTATAACCTTTCTAAAAATCAGATCATATACTGAGCACTAATTTTTGCACTTTTTTCCCCCTAAGGTAGAGATGCAGTAGATTTTATGTTTCAAAAACACTAACTGGCTTTGAGTGATGAAAAATAAACGAATTCCTAATGTTATAAAAAAAGTTTTAGAAATGCAAACTGAAAATAACACCCACAGTTCAAATGTTTGTATCACAGAAAAAGATTACAGGATTTAACAAGTATGCATTTATTTGCATCATACTGCTCAGAAAAAAAAAAAAGAAGTTGATTTTTGTAGGATTATTCATGTACTTAAAGCTAAGTGTATCTTTTTGTTGCTCCACCAACCATGTGGATTTTAACAAGAGCAAGCACTATAATTTGCACCTTGGACAAGGCAGCCCTGGATGTGAGTATAAACTGGGGAATGAGATGCTGGAGAGCAGTGCCATGGAAAGGCACCTGGGGATCCTGGTCGATGGCAAGATGAACCTGAGCCAGCAGTGCCCTGGCAGCCAGGAGGGCCAACCCTGTCCTGGGGGCATCAGGGACAGCATCACAGCTGGGCAAGGGAGAGGATTGTCCTGCTCTGCTCTGAGATGGGGCAGCTTCACAGTGAATTTTTGGACATCACGATATAATAAGCATATAAAACCTCTAGAAAATATCTAAAAGTATGCTGAAGGGCCTTGAGGGGAAGGCTTATGAGGAGTGCCTGAGGTCACTTGGCTTGTTCAGCCTGGAGAAGGCAGACTGAGGAGAGACCTCATTGTGGTCTGCAGCTTCCTCATGGCAGAAAGCAGAGGGGCAGGCACTGATCACTTCCCTCTGGTGACCAGTAACAGGAGGCAAAGGAATGGCCTGAAGTTGTGTCAGGGGAGGTTTAGCTTGGATATTAGGAAATGATTCTTCATGCAGAGGGTGTTTGGGCACTGGAATGGGGTCCCCAGGGAAGAGGTCACAGCAGCAAACCTGACAGAGTTCAAAAAAGATTTGGACAATGCTCTCAGGCACAAGATGTGACTCTTGAGGTTGTCTGGTGTAGCGCCAGGAGTTGGAATTTGTGATCCTTGTGGGTCTCTTCCAACGGAAGATATCCTATAATCTCTGATTCTAGGCAAGCAATTATGAGAGCTAATAGAACTGAGTTTTTGTTACTTAGTTATCCTTCCCCTCCCATCAAGCAAATGAAAATTTTACATTTCTGTGGCTACTTTCAGTTTTAGTCAAAGATTTACATTTCAGAGAAATCCTTGTGACTTCAGGGTATGCCATATCCAGTGGTCAAACACAAATAGGTGGTGCCATACCTCTAATTTTATTCCAAACAGCTAAATCATGAGTACAACCAAATCAAAGGGAAGCTTTCACTGCCCTCAATTGCTGAAGAATTTGGATTTAAATAAAATCAGTTGGCAAATAGCAACAAGGGAGCTTGCTGTCACATTCTCTTCCATCTTCACTTGTGTTAAAAGTTTATCTTTAATGTATTTTCCTTTTTATTTTTAACAGGAAAAACACATCCATATGATGGAGATGATGAGATACAGTTGTGGTTTAAGTTGTGAATAATCTAATTCAAGTTATGAGTTATCTTAATTTAAATCTTTCCAAGATTATTATACAAAGAAAACTGGATTATTGCTTCAAGGTCAGAATTCTTTTTAATTGAAAAATTCCACTTTGGCTATATCAAAGAATTCATTATGTTTTGGGGTGGTTTGTTTTCCTCAATATCCTGCATTCGTAAACTGTAGGCAGCATTAATAAATAAACAAAGTAAATAATCTTTTTATCCTACATATTTTCCCAGAATTCTTGGTTCCTTCTAGTTTAGTATATGACAAGGTGATCTAAGAAAACATATTAAGTGGCTGGTGAAAAAAAATCTATCAAATGTAGTGTATATTGTTTTCATCTTCATAATCTCTCTACACAACACTGATAAAACTATAGCAAGACTTAAAACTTGCACTTAAATATTCAAACAGGGCACACAAGAACAAATGAAATATAAAATGGCATTTTTAAAGAGTAGAAAGAGCTTCCAATGTCAGTGTAATTTTCCCCATAACTGCAATAACATAGGCATTATGCATTCCTTTCCTTAATGCTGACAAGGTTGCTTCAGTCCAGAGCCACCAAACTATTTAAAATCCCTTGATCAGCTAGGACAAGCAAAAGGAAGAGATAACAGCCAGATTTCTCTAACATGATGTTTTAATCCAAGTCAAGACTAGTGGGTGCTTGTAAAGTAATAATAAGCAACTTAAGCTGTATTTAGCAAACCAAAAAGCCAAGAAAATCATCCATAAATCTTACATTCAAGAGTACATCAAAGACTTAAATCTTCCACAGACCATTCAAGTTGTAGCTTTCATTGTCTTCAATTGATTTTATGCAGAAAAGAAAGAAGCACTGTATAAAGTCACAAATGTCTTCACAATTCATACAGATATTATGACTTAAATGAAAGACAATTTTCCTTCCTTCCTTCCTTCCTTCCTTCCTTCCTTCCTTGATTGTCCTGGAAAAGCTTTTTGTCCATGTGTGAACACTAAAATGCATCAAGAAATGTTAGTACCAGCTCTCTCTGTCAGGTTAACTCTGCAAATTCAAAGGCAAAATAATATTTAATTTATTTTCTTACTGAAGGAGGTATACAAGGACCCTGTATATGCAGAAAAAAATAAAAACATGCCATTTTCATGATAATGTAAATGGAATCAATGTTATAAAAGGTCTCAACCTGTTACAATGGATGGTTTAAATCCAAAGACAGTAGGAAAAAATGCGCACACATAGGGTTATGGCTTTTTTTTATACCAATTTAAAAACTTAAGAATAGTAATGTATGTTGTTGAATAAATATTTTAACTGAAAGAAGTTTCAAGAGCATCCTCCTTATCAATTACACCAAATAACTAAATCTGTTGTGAACTCTCAAATACTGAATACTGTTCCTCATATCAGTTTAGACAGATAAAGTTTTAACAAACCCTAACGTTATCCGGTAGTTTGCATCTCAATTAATCTATTTCCTTCCTTGAGAGTGCAATAGAAATTATTGCCTGGATTTTGATTAACTGCTTGAAATATCAACTGCTAGTTTTTTCAGTCATTTAAACCTTTCATTCTTGACCTAGATTTAGCAAGCAACACAGATGATAGAAAGGTTTTTCCTCAGAAAATTTAACCTGTAGTATACTTATGACTACGTAAAAAGAGGGTCTATGGCAATTTGGATTTAAAGAGATTGTCTGTTTCCCTAATCCCTTTTTTTACCATGACATTAAGACCAATTTAATTATCAATCAAATAGCAAGCTATCAGTGTAGATTGAATCAACTGAGAAAAATACAGATTCACCAAGGCTTTTAAATTCATCTCAACTCTAGGCTCAAGCAAGCCTGTTTCTCCCAACCTGTTCATCCTGTTAACAGAGTCTGGCACCAGAGTTTTAATTTCTGTGATGCTTAGTTGATATATAGGAGTTGATGCATGTATGTATGATTCAAAAGTCAACCATTTTCCAGATTACAGATCATGCTGAAAAAAAGTGACATCATGTAACATGTGTGACTGACAATGGACTTGAAGGCTGATTTGGGATCACCAATCTTATTTTACATAATTATTGCAGGTTGAAATGAGGGTCAATATACAGCCTACTTCACCCTTTGTCTTTTCTTTGCCATGTCTCTGCAGTATTTTATTTAAATCACGTGAATATTTAATGCAAGCATCTCATCATTTATTGTTTATTATGCTTGAGGACAAGTCCATAGTTGAAATGCAATGTTCGGAGTCATTGATAGATATTTCTGTGAGATTTTTCCAAAACATCTTAGCAATTTGTGGTCTGAAACAGACTGATATTGCAGGACCAGGCAGATTGTGCTGCAGAGGATCAATATACAAATGTCCTTGTACAAAACAGAAGGCAAAAGGCCCTACAGAATTTAGTTAAAGAAAATCATCAAATTTTCTCTTACGCTTGTAAATCCAAAAACCAGTCTTAGTGCTGAAAAGCTTTTGACAACATTCAGTTATGGATAAAGTTGGGTTTTCTATATTTTGTTTAGGAGAGAGCATTTCCCATTGGCAAAAGACAGGAAGTTTCTGTGACTGATGGAACTGATCATTTGGAAAGTGCCTGTTTGGAAAGATGCAATAGGTAATTTGGAGATGAAGTCAAATAAATGTACTCGGGATGTTTTCTGAAGAAATCTAGCCACTTGGAAAAACACCAGGAGGAATATGAGGTGGATAAAGCTTATCTTCAAATTCATTCCACTGTCTTTTTGCATCAGATAAATCCATGATTTTGAGTTCTGTCCAAAAGAGAAAAAGATTGACATTCTTTCAGTAGACAGTATTAAAAAAGCCCTGGAAATATTCTTTTCAGGTATATGTTCAGAAGAATGGTATCAGAAGTTCAGTTTAGGTCGTAGCAATTTAGAGAAAATTTTCAGAGCTGGCAATTCACCTCTTTACTGCTCAGTTTTCTCATCTTTATAATGGGAGTAAGGAGTAGTTTTAGCTTGTGACGAACATAGATTTTTACATGTCTCCAGTGAGAGCAGCCAGGTAAGTATGAATGATTGCCTCAGTTTTACAGATGCAGTAACTGAAGCTGAGAAATGTTTCAGTAAGTTCAAAATAGTGAAAAGGGAAGTGGTTTTGTCTCTTTCTGGTAAATTCTTGCAGTGGTCATGGTAGTAAAATGGGACTGCCCCCTCCAACAATTCAATTTTTACCTTCCTTAAAGAAATGAAAAACTGATTTGTTCCTTCTCTGGCTCTTGCTTCACATTTTAAGGCATTTTCCATAATCATTGTACTGGTCTCTAAATTTTTTTCTATCTGGTGATTTATGATGATTTTATGTGTTTATGCACAAAGCAGAGGAAAAGGTTGATTGGGTTTTTTGTTAAGTCAGAGTGAATTTGAAATATTGAGGACAGCATAAACGTTTTTACTGGTAAACTGTCCAAACACGGTGTGGAAATAATAGAGGGTGTGTATAGAGTGCAAGTAATACCATTGTATCTTTTTCTCTCAAAGTATATTATATCACCAGAGGGACACTTTAAAATCAAACCTTTCAAAGTTTTCAGCTATTTTAGTGGCATGCACATTTATGGCTAGCAATTAAACACAGAAATTATGGATAGAATGCAATTGGAAGTGAAAATCTAAAAAGTCTGCACTGATCTAAAAAGACAGCCTGATGCAAAGCATCATGTCCCAAAGGCCCTTATGTCTACGTAGTTTTGAAACATACACTAAACCAGCTGCCAAACCTGGCTTTTAAATAGAGGCTACAAAAAAGGTGTTCTGCATTTTCAGAGCATGCCGCTTTACAAAGGAGAGAAGAACTGTCTGGCTGCCATATAGTACAGCAAAAGGGAGCCAGCTTGCAAGTGATTAGAATAATGAAACTGGAAAGGATTAGCTACATTATCCAAACATGAAGCAATAGGCTAGTCAAACTAATCCCTGAGGAACAGTTAAAGGAAACAAATGACATGATAGACATAAGGTTACTTCTCAGTAAGACAGCATTAGAGTATGTGGTACTGCTCACATATTTTCTGAAAGCATGTGCAAGATATGCGAGCAGGGAGAAGGTAAGCCGATGTGTCTGTGTGACAATACTGAGCTACTTTTATTTCAGATTCTGCATCTTATCTGACTTTAAAAAATAATTAAAATGTTATTAGACTGACTGATATCAATGGAACATCCACATCCTGTGGAGTCCTTAATTGCAGGAAAAGAGGGGTAATGATCCAGGTTTTAATATGACTGTGTCTATTGTGCGCTGTTGGACGGATTCATTATGCAATGAGTGAATATTTTTTCCTCATATTTAATTATTTTGAAGCGGTAAGAAGTAATTCCAGTGCTAATCGCAACATTTATATTCCAGAAGAGAAAATCAGTGCCAAATATTTCTTCTTTCTTAAAAACTCATCACATGTAGAAATGATGCCCCAGTTCTATATTCACATATTTTCAGGTTTCTTTCCAAAATTTCTTTATAGAAATTTGAGTTATAAATTATCATTAAGCTTATTAAAATCAAAAACCATGAAAACAAGGCATGTAGTGAGTATTCCTTGATGACCTAAATGAAATTCACAAGGGTAAAAGAGTTCCTCAAAATTCATATATATGTTACCATTGGGATTGCAAAGGAGGGTAAGGACAGCATTCCTATTGAAGTTACCATGTGTATATGGAAGGACTAAGGGCAAAACAAAATTAAGTTATGACTGATTATCCTTTAGATGACTCCAGGGTGCACTGCAGATGTGGTCTTTAATCTAGGAGGGAGAAGGGCTCTGGCCGAGCTGTAGACCTCTACTGAACACGCACCTTGCATGAGCCAACTCACTCACACTCACCCATCCCATGTAATGGCCATCTTTCTTGCCCTTCAAGCCCAGCACAATGCATCACTCATCATACAGTTCTTGACTGCAGAAGGGAGTTTTAGGGAACATGGAATGCCAAGTACTAAGCTGTACCAGAGATCTTAGTGGTTTACAGTACTGCTGACTATATTTCAGATAGGATAGGATATTCTGAAGGATACCAAAGTTCTTCAATGGATGATTATTAATTACCCTGCCTAAGAAGTTTCTTAACCATGATCAATTAGTTACCGGCTTCTACGCTGTCACTTGAGGGTGCATAATTTTACACATTTTTCCTCAGTTTAATGAGGTGCTGAGTATTCTCATTGTTCATATTCAAGTCTCATCTTGTTGAAGATCCAATAATCAATTGACTTCAATAATGTTCTTTGACAAGGATTTCCCTAGGTTAATTGTATGGGCTATCTAAAAAGTATTTCCTTTCACATTTTATTAGCTGTTTTATAAAAGTATTTTTTGTAACCTCTTAAGAAGAGCTGAATTTGGGAAGAGCTTATCAGGTTCTAAAGGAACGCAATCATCCATTCCTAACCAAGAGATATATTAGATCATTTATTTGTGGCGAGACAAACATTTCAATAGTGCTTATTGTTCCCCATAATGAAAGGTTTAAATCTTCCTTTAGGTGCCTCTGAAATTTAATTTTTGTGGATGGAGACAAGCCAGTTTGTGCAAGATATTTTTTTGTCAGTGTTTCAGAAATCCCAAACTATTAATTATATTTTTCCACTCTCTAACTCCATGTTGTGAAAAAAGAGGTGGAGGAAATCAAGTACAATAGAAGCTTTCATGCACCTCACCTTTAAAAACAATAAATTCCTTCCCTTTTGCAGGATTATTTATTGAGCTGTTTAGTCACTGAAAAGGAATTTTGTCATACACTCTACACCACTCATGAAAACTGCATCCTATTGTATTTATGAACTTATATTTGGTAGAACTGCACAATACAAGTGAAACATTTTTTTTCCCTTGACCAAGTTAACCCCAGAAATGCCCTTTCTACAGGAAAACTAAGGTTTCCTGGATGTCTGTTAAAAGTCTGAGTGACTTCTGTGTGAATCCCTTCTACCTACATTTAAGAGGTTTTTTGCAGGGGAATATTGCTTACCTTAATCAAGAAGACCACTATGTTACTGAAATATATTTATTGTCAGTACAATATATTTATTTTTAATTTAAATAGTTAATACTTTGGTATAGAGTAATAAAACCCTTTATCCTGCAGTCCTTGCTTAGATAGCATTCACACTATCAAACAGTACAGCTTCCATGCCTATAACACCATAGCTCCTTCCTGCTGTTGAGTTTTCAGTCCAGGAAAATATGTGCTTTCTGTTCTCATCTCCAATGCATTTGGAGGTCATGGACAAAGGCCTGAGCAAAATTTTCTCTGAGAAAATCAATAATGATTTATGATATCTGACTTCAAAAAATGTTGTTTCATAAAAGTGATAGACAATAAAGCACTAATCTACTAAGATGACTCTGGGTTCCAGTTCACCTTTTATTTTATTTTCCGGCAGCCAAAGCACTATATGGTGAAACAGCTATTGGGTTCTCTGGAGAAGCTGCCTCATTTTTCAAACACACTGAATTCATCAGCAAACTGGCGATTTCACAACCTGTTATGAAATTATTCAGAAAATACTATTGGAATATTCAGAAACTGTTACTCATTCAACTGCACTAATGGCTCAGATCCTGGAAGGCAAAGTAATTTGACTCCAAAATTTTAGAAAGAAATATAATGATACATACGCTAATCTCAGGATTTGAAGGCACAAACCATGATTTTTACACTGTTCAGCCTGACAGTGCTGCTATTAGTGGTGTAGTGAGGGCAAGGGAGCAGGTGTTTAAGAAGATTGCAAACAGTAATATTTTTTCTTCTTCCACCTGAAAGAAGAGTGGTTTATTCAGAGAAGACTGCCTTGGTAGTTCCTCATAAAATTTCATAAAATTTTTTATTCCCTAAAGAACTGGGTTTATTCACAATTCAGAACTGGGCATGAATGAGTCATTGCTACCCACAAACTGCAGAGGACCAGGAAATTCATTCATCGTTATCTATGCTTAAAAGCTTGCCAGGAGTACTTTGGCCCACAAATACGTATATACATCTACGTCTGTTCCAATGTACATGACCCAACTGTGTCTTAATAGCTGTTCTTCTCAGGATTGCATTCCATCCTTGCCATGTTGTCACCCAATTACTATTTTCCTCACTTTTACAGTGGGGTATATGCAGGGATGAGCAAGCCAACTCTGCACTAAGAAGTGGAGGACTAATTAGCCTGGGAGCAGCATTATTTTGTAAGAATTCTATCATTTGCAGGATTCACATCTTTTTAGTGCTAATCCATGCTTCACAGAGGTACTTTTGGTTTCTTGGTGTGATAAAACCCACTATTTTTGCCATTCTTTCACACATCTGTGATAGACTTTTCATAACAGGAAAGAGGCTCCAAGGTTGCAGCAGCGTTTTGTCAAGTTGTGGCACAAAGCCTAACTCCTATCACTCTTTCCTCCAGTAAGAAAAGGAAGAAGTTGCATTTTTCTTTCATATTGGAAGAAAACTGCATGACTCATTTTTCTGTGTGTCTGACTGTAATGTAGGTGCATTCTACCAGCTGTTCAGCAGGCTCAGTGGCAGCACTGAGATGGTTGTGTCCCTCCACTCTTTTTGGTTTTAAGTGTGAGTTCTGACTGGACTGTAGGATCTGCTGATCTGGCAGGTTGAGCTAGGGGTAGCACACTGTCCCTCTGTCCTCTTAAAGACTGGGCCTTTGGGTGTGAAAGTGTTTCAGTGTTGACCACAGCTCATCTCATCAGTTATTAAAGCAAATACTTCCCCATTTCATGTCAGCTTTTCATGCTAAGCAGCAGAATGAATTTGAAGCAGTGAGCTTCCTCTGACACTGATGTCAGACACATAAAACAGGATCTTTACACATTACAAGGTAGCACTGATCTGCCTTCTTTCCCTAATTCTCTTTTCACATACGCTCTTTAGGTGCCAGATAAAAGCAGGTATAATTCCATAAACTGTAAATACATTGCCAGAATATTTCAACTCCTCCTTCAGAAGCCCTCACAAAACTTTCTATGACTGTAACATGTGATCTTATCAAAATTCTTTGCATGAAGTGTAAGCAGTGTTCATAGACGTGTGTATAACAAAAGATATTAGCATTACTGCTATTGCCTGTGTTCACATGTTTAATTTTAGTTTTATAATTTAATTATTTCCTGGGAGCAAGGAAGAAATAACATCCTTATCTTTTACATAAAATCTGAAATTCATGTACAACTCATGATCTACCTTTAAATAATATACTAATTCACCTCACTGACTGAGACAGGCATTTTACCTTTACTTTATGTGTTATGTCAATGCAACATATTAAAATATCCATGAAGATATGTTGTTTCTATGCAGCAAGTAGGGCAGAATTTCTAAGAGGTAAACACTGGGTGAATTTCTGGAGTATTGATAATATTTCCCAGATGTAATGGTATTTGATTATTTATGTCATATGCTAGATCCCTCCAAATCAGTACAGAAAGTCTCCTGAAAGAGGTCTAAGTTTGGAATCTGATGCTGTCACTTATAAACTATTTTTTACTACATTTGTACCTAAGAGACTGATACACAGTTCTTGGAACACGTGATGCTTTAACATGTGCAATTTTTTCTTCAGCAGCCTTTATTATTAACCTGTTATTATTGGTTATGCAGCAAATAATGCCTACACTTAAAAATGACAAACAATCTCCACAATAAAACTCTTGCTTATTATATTGTTAGACTTAAACTGTTCAGGATGAAGAGAAGTTTCTTATGCCAGACAGCTGTCTTAGGTTTTGTGTTTTGGGAAAATTTCATATGCAAAAGGTACACTTCTTTCCAAGAAAGAAGTTAAGAAAAAAATCTACTGTTTTGCACACCAGGAATCTTCACTGGAACAAGATGTCCTCTGACTACTGGTAAACAGAGCAATGGGAAATCAGGAAAAAGTACAGTGCATTAAATGCAATAATACTGGGCAATGTAGACAACTTTGATGCCATGGCATGTCTTTTGGTATCTGGTATTTCAGTTGTCTGCCTGTGGGATCTCTTTGGAGCGAAATGTGGCTCCTATTTGGCTCACACATTTGGTTCCCTTCCTTTCCCACTGGGAGCAAGAGGTATGAGACCAGGGTCGGGATTCCCCCCGTGTCAGAGAGAGCTGCTCCATGAGGGCAGCCGAGGGGGGTGCCATGGGGGACAGCCAGGCTGGCAGGTCAATGCCACACCTCTGGCCTGACTAAGAGAGCATGGCAGAGCTGGCTGTGGGGTCTGAGGTCAGTCTCAGCCCGAGGATTGCAGTCACTCAGAACCAGGAGGCTCATGGCTGTGGTGCAGCTCAGACAAGTATTTCCAGGCAGAGTGGGGAGCGTTTGACAAGGATCCTTGCAGCATTTCCTCCTCCCAGCTTTGACCAAGGCATGGGAGATGATCTGAGCACAGGCAGCCAAAGCTCTCAGAGAAAGAAAGAGGCCCCTGACCCAGCAGGTACCCTCAGAGCCTTGCCAGTGTCCTGCCTAACCTCAGAGAGGAGCTGAATGCAGCCACCAGGCTCCCAGCCACACCTGGGGGCTTGGACACCTGCCAGCGCCACCAGCAAGGGACCCTTGAAATGCCATGCCTCCGTGAGGTCACTCTTAGACTTCCCTTGCCTTTGGATGCTCTATTTGCTCTGGGGTTTGCCCCTTGCCACTCTGTTCACTCTTCTGCAAGCACAGACATAAGCACTGCCAGCACACACCATTTCTTCCTGCAGCGTTTAGCTATCTATAGCTGTCTATTCTGTCTGCCCCACTGTCCCAAAAACGTACTTGGTTCTTAGTGAAAACCATGAATTCCACTTTGAACATGCTGAAGAAACGTGAAGGCATGTAAGAAAAAGGCAAGGGTTTCAAGAAAGAAAAAGACTGTTTTATCAATAAGGCGCTTAGAAGTCCCTTTGGAAAATTGCTTCCTACCAGAATGCCTATATAGAGTTAGAGAAGGCCCTTCAGCTTTTTACAGCTGACTGCTGAATATACTCTTAATTTTACATGTAATCTACTTGATAACTTTCATATTTGTAGAATTGTTTGGTCTCACAAACATAACTGTCTGATATTAAGGCTATAGGTAACATACCAAAAAAGTACTTAAAGTGTTAGAAAATAGTACAGTAATTTCATGATTATAAACCGTATGTCTGGGTGTTGACAACTGTCTTGGGTTACAATACAGAGTGTGATATAAGGTATCTATTCTATCACCACCTGTTGAGGGTGGGGGCAGTGATCCTTATCTCCGTGGGAGATATTCTGCTAATGAGCCATCCATTGAAACCAGGCGGGGCATTGTTCTTTATCTTTTCACAACCCATCCTTCCTCCAGGGAGTCATTTTCTGCTAATGGCCATTGAGTCCCACTGTGTGACTGATAAAATTACTTCATCCCATTGGAAGTTGCTCCAGCCAGGGGGAAGAGCCCAACATTTCTTACCAAGACAAAAGCAGAGGTTTTGGGACACTAAGGCAGCCCCTTTCTCCACTGGACTCCAGAGGAAAACCGGATTTCTCCACATCACCACTGGACCTTTAGAGGGAAACTGCACCTTCTACAGGAGCACTGCTTCAACTGAATCACATCTGTCACTGCAAGAGGACTGCAACCACCATTTAATGGGACTGCTACCAACACCCTTCCTGACAGGGTGTCAGGTTGTACTCTGACTTTGTCAGGGCTTGGAGTTGGTTTCTTTGTAGTACTGTATTTCTATTTGAATTTCCCTAGAAAAGAACTGTTATTCCTAATTACCATATCTTTGCCTGAAAGCCCCTTGATTTCAAAATTATAATAATTTGGAGAGAGGGGGTTTTACATTCTCCATTTCAAAGAGAGGTTCCTGCCTTTTTTAGCAGACACCTGTCCTCCAAACTAAAACAGCAACTTTTTGTTCTTTGTCCATATATAAGCCACACCTGATTATAAGCCACACTTTGGGTTCGGACCAAAATTTTAGTCAAAATGGTGCGGCTTATAATCGTGAAATTACTGTAAACGTTCTGTGAAACTGGGATCAAAACATCTCATTCTGGAACCCAATATTCATGGGCAGTTGACTCCTTAAAGTACATCTTCTGTTGTTAATTTAATTTTTGTAAAAAAGGATAAAAAATAGTACCATTTTATCCAAGTATTTCTAAAGCTTAATTACAGTAGATTTGTGGAACACTGGTAAATATTTTAAGGAAAACATTTAATAAGAAATTAATTTCATTGAGAAATTTATGTTCATTGCAAAGTTCATAATTGTCTACTCAATTCTGGTTTAGTGACAGGCTATAGATAATGTCGGTGTCACACACTCCTTTGGAGGTACAAAAAGAACCTGAATGAACAAAAGACTAAGCTGCTGAGGCAACTTGGTAAAGTGAATTACAAAACTTTGCATATTAATACAGACCTATCACATTCTCTCTCCTAGTCCATTAAAACCTTTTCATTTGGTCTGAGATGAAGAAGATGTTTTGGGAGAGGAAAAGGGCTAAGACAGTAAATTGGGTCCTTTTCAATCCAAGCCATTGGATGATTCTCTGATTTTTTACTGGTACATCTTTTTGATTAGTCCACAAGCAGAATATCATAGAACAGTTTGTGTTTAAAGGAATTCTAGATATGCAAAAATAAATTGCATCCAGCATCCTCAGAAAACAGACTCACCAGAAGTCATAGTGGAAGTTGGAGGTTATGCTGCAGTTCTAGGACTAAAGGAGAGTCAAGGACTGAATCATAGGGAAGTATAAGACAGAAGTCATCTGGGTATGCTTCATTTTCACAGTGAAAATCAACATTTAGACAGATCTAAACAGTCTGGTCAGGACCTTTACTCTAATTTTCATCCGTCCTAGATTTCCTCTTGTCACACTGTTGACCACAGCTTTAGTTGAGTATTGACAATGGTGCCAAGATTGCTACTTTAGTTTGTTAACATCACTCTGATTATTAAGGTTATATTATACTTTGAAGTTCTAGGCCTTGATTTTTCAAACAATCAAAAGCATATTTCTGTTAGTCAAAACTGCTTCATAAAGGTAAAGCAAGCACTTAACAGTAGCTTAGATTTTTCTTAGATGCTTTGCTGAATGAGGTCCTAAACAGTGACACTAAATAACTATCCTAGATTATCTAGGGTGTTATAAGTGTCTTTCTTATTGTTGTGATGCCTGGAGAGGCTACCTAAGACAGAGGCTAGACAGATTTAGACAATAAAGTAGGTATTTATTAAAAGGTTTTTAAGGGATACACCTTGGGCAGTGCAATAGCCTGGCAGAGGCTACACCCAAGATAGACAGCAGTCATGAGCTTTGTCAGACAGATATAATTTCAGTCTATTTGCATATCAGAGGTTAATTGTACAATTATAGCTTCAGGTAATGAAGTCACATTCCCCCAGTTTGCCTCTCTCCCCCATTCACCTTTGTTTATACCTTCTGGGGCCTGAGGTAAATGGTGTGACCTTGGTTCCCAGGCCCAGAAGGGTTGTTTAGTCTGACCGAAATGTGAAGAAAGCTAACCAGCAGTCTGTATAGAGTTCAGAGTTATACACTAATGTAATAAAAAATCTGGAAAATATAAAAGCTAAAAACTTAAGGCATCAGTTGCTTTCTAATCTTTCTAATGTTTTGTTTGCTTCTTTCTTTTCCTTTGCAAAGCACTTCATCCTGGAGCTTACCCTGTTTTTCTATATCACGATTGGTTCATTCTTTATTTAGCTAGGCTATTGTCTAAGCTATATTAAAATTGTCCTTAGAGGCAGGGTGACACCCATAATGCATGTATCCTTATTACAGCTAGAGGCACAGCACAAAAGCACTGCTAATTTATTACAGCAGACAGTGTAACCATTGAGCCCAGTTCAGCCTTGACCAGAGGACCCAGGTGGTTCAGCCATGCAAAATATGGCTCATTTGTATCTCCCTATTTTGTATTCACAGCTGATGTACAGCTATTGAGATTATATGGCTATAAGGGAATAATAGTTATAGGTAGAAATGGATGAAGTGTCTTTAAATAGATTAGCTTTGATAGTCAAAGCTTTTTCCTTTAGGATCAGGCTTTTACAAGACTATTGTAGTCATTTAGCTAATACAGAAGAAAGTACAAAGGGGAGTATGAGACGAGAAGGGGGTAATAGCTCTAAAGTAGTACAAATATCCTGATTGGGACAATTATTTGCATCTTGTTTATCATCATTGGTATCTGTAAACAAAAGCCAGACTGCAGAAATCTAAAAAAAAAAAACCCAGAGTTTTGTCTCTGATTTATTTGGACTAGAATTTCATTTCACCAGAGCAATATGTGGAAGAAGAGCCTCAAATCTTGTTATTTGCCCTATTAACATTTTCAAAATCAGTTACTGCTTTTCTTTATGCCACCTATATTCAAATATCTTCTGCTACCCAGTCTAGCCCAGGGAAAGTAAAATAAGAATGTTTCCAAGAAGGCAATATGGTTTGGAACCAAAAGGTATCACCTCCAAGGAAAATGTAATGAGTTTCTATGTAAGAAGCATAGAAACTTGTTGGTAGCAGAAGCAGGGAGAACCTGGAAGGGTGAGGAAGCTGCTCGATGCCAAATTACACATCAAACCAGTACTCAGTCCTCAGCAATAAATTGCTGGATTTTTTTTTTTTAGAAGTCCTTTCATATTGCTCTGGATGGCAACTTTAAATCCAGGAAAGCAGGGAGGTAAGATGGTTAGAATCTGCAAATATAATGAGTGCACCTGCAGATATTAACATATGGAAAGAAAAAATAAAAGAAAAAAAGGTAAGTACCACTTTACTGCAAAAAATATTTTAGTTTCCTATAAAGATAAAAAAAGGAAATATCTGAAAAGAATTAGATTTCCAGAGCTGGGAGTAGTAGCAGCTTTCATGTTAAAGAGCCCATGACATACAGAGAGAGTTAACCAAAGTTTTATGCACTAAGCGTGAAATAGGAAACTGAGTGCTCACAGTCACTGGTTAAGATCCTCTTATCTCGCTGTGGAAAGAAACTGAACTTTATATGTTTCTCTTGCTGGCAAGGCAGCCTTCTATGGTTATCAGAAATGCAAAGGAAAGTCTAGTTAGAGATTTTTTTTCTCCCTTTTGGCTTCTAAGCAACAACAGCAGCTGGTTAATCCAAGTCAAAAGAAAAATCAGCCACTATCATAGATTAAATTAGAGGAAATTGTTGCTGTTTACCCTTATGCCTCCTCCCTTTTTATGGAGATCTGCTATTGCAGAAATATGGGATTTTCTTTTTTACTATACGTCACAAATCTGTGCTGCTGTGGTTGCTGCAAAGCTGGGCATACTCTTTTGATAAAATAGAACTATATTAAATCAACCTACCTACAGGCTGCTTTTGTTTTTACAAAAGAAGAATTGACAGCACTTTTAAGACAAGATCAAACTTCACCCTTCCTAAATGCTTTAACCACAGTCGACTCATTTAAAATTGGGGCAGGTTAAAGCAGCAAATGGTTCACAATTTCAAGATGGCCTTTGTCTTAGCCTTCTTGGAAAGCCCTGGTAAACTTGTTCTCTTCCCTGTGGCAAGGTCACAACAAGCTTGTTTCTCTTTCTTCCAGTAAGCTTGTTTCAAACTTATTTTTATCTTTGCTTTAAGCTTTTAATCCTCCTTTCCCTTCTCATCTTGAATAAGACCTAAGTCCTCAAATACAATAGAACCAAACTTTCAATGTTTGAATGCCCCTCTGCAATCCCTTACAAAGGGTTTGTCTTCACAATTAAAGTCAGACAAGTTAGAAAGCCACAGAGCAGATTTACCTTCAGATTTTGGTCTTTTAACAAGAGATTGAACGATACAAACTATTTCAAATAATCCTTTGAATACAATTCCTAAAACAGCCAAGCAAATTGCAAACTTCAGGTAAATCCAAATAACAAATAAATCAGTATCTAGACCAGCAGTGACCATTGCTAATTCAGGAAACTCTTTGACCTTTTGGTTCAAAGTGCTACTGTTATGCAGTATCTTTTACAGCTGAAAGAGCACATATTAGGACAAAGTGCAGAAGGAAGCATTTAATATGGTCTAATACACCTGGGATGCAGTGTCTACATGCAAGAAATCTGAGAGCAATAGAAGGCAACTGAAGCAGCTAAATTAGTTTCAAATTTGTGTACAAAACCAGAATAAAGAAGGTAGGTCTGCAAGCAGACCAAGAAGATTGAAAGATAGCATCATAGTGCAGAAATTTTGTCATCATTCTTCCAGTTTAGATATTTCTTCATTCTACAAGTAATTGACCAGACACTTGTTCCAGCCTTGGAGAACAACATCAACAACACAAAAAATGAGTCTCCCTATGATGAAGGAGTCTGCTGATGAAATTTATAGACTAGACCTGATCTGTGCTTCAATTCTAGCAGAAGGCCATTTCTAACCACTCTCCTAAAAAAAAATCACAAACTCAGATTCCAGAAAGAGAACAGACTATCTAATTTCTCTGTTTTGATTTTTAATTGGGAGATAGATTATCATACAAGAATACAAGTGAAAAATGAGGCACACTTATGTTGTATAGGTCAGGACTCAGGATCCCACTGTCCAGTTTTGCATGACAGAATGGAAAGGAATAAACTGAAGATTAGCATTTAGAGTTGAGGACAAGCATGCTCAAACCCACAGAGATATGAGATGATGAATACTAGGCTGACTAAAAGGTTTGGGATGGGTTACTTCCTTGCCTTTTTCTCATGCTCATGTCTTCTACCTGTGTATCAGACTGGGAAGTTTTCTTTAACTGTAGTTTCAAATAGCAAATCGCCTTGTTCTGCGTTCAAGCAGAGCAGACTATGTTTTCACAATCTGTAGGGAAGCATGTTCATCAAAATGCTCCTGCACTCTCTGGAATGGTCCAAGACTATTCAAAATTAAGAGAATTTCACATTTCTTGTCTGTGAAAAGGGACTGGAAAGGAACTAAGACTAAGAAAGAATTTTGTTCCATTTACCATAAACATTGACAGTTTATTGAATCTGAAAAACATCTAAGTATCAAAAAACCCCACATTTCTCATGTGGAAACATGTCTTTGCTTTAAAAAAAAAAAACCAAAACCCCCAAAACACACAAGAAAATACCCCCCAAATATGTTTGCATAACAGATACCTTTAGACCGTGGCCCAAAAATAGTAATTGCAGAAATGCAAGATTAATCTAACATGGCCGAATTACTCATACATATTATTGAACTCGCACAGAAAACCAAGAATACATTATTTTCCACACAGGGCTGATATGAAACTGCAGGCTACCCTGCAGTTAGGATGTTAGGATCCGATTATTAAGGGATGCTTCTGCCCGAAATAAGGGCCAAACAAGACTGTAAGCCAAAGTCAATAGTATGGATTTTATTTAACAGTAAATATGAGATAGAGAGATAGAAATTGGGAGGAGGGAAGGAGATAGAGAGAGAGAGAGAGAGAGAGACAGAGAGACAGAGAGAGAGAGAGAGAGGGAGAGAGAGAGAGAGAGAGATTAAACAAAGACATCACCACCTCACCACCATGTGGAACTCTACATATCCTGCTAGTCCTTCTTCACCCCAGTCTGCTGCTGGTGGGCATCCCAAAGAATTCTTCTGGAGGTGTCTATTTTATATAGTTCAAGTCCCTGAATCCATGGGGTATACTTGCTGTTCCCACAAGATGTGGATTTGTGTAATGGCTCCTTCCTTTCTCGCCACTTGTCATGGTGGGAGTTTTATCTAGATGGGTTACCAAGATCTGCCTCACCAGGCTTGGCTTCTTCCTATTGTTGCTGTCTCTGCACAGTGGAATCTTGTCCAATATGCTAATTCTAAACCTTTCACCTTTGTGTAGGCCAGAAATGAACACCTTCCTGTTTGCCATCCATGGTTATCTAAAGTTCTTGTTGTGGTAGCTTATCTTGTGGGAACTTCCTACTTTGACAGCATTTGAGACAATTCATTATGCTTCTCTTAATCCTCACACTGCTGTTGGTACAACTACTGATAGATCTTCTGTTTATACAGATGTGGAAACTATGAAAATATGTTATTTTTATGTAAAAATGTGCTGGAAAAGTCTGCAAATTTTTCATCATTTTAAGTTACATTTTGAAATGGTTTCAGTAGTTTTATGCTTCATAGCATCCTGAAGAATTTTATTAGCGGTTAGTAAGTTCATACTGTTATCTCTTAGTGTACTATTTCTATAATAAATGCAAGAGATCTAGAAATCTCAGCATGTGTTTGTTGAGGCCAGAAAGTTCTCCTTTCATAGACTGACAAGAGACGTTTCTTGCTTGATGTTTATACTGACTGTGGAGCTTTGTGAATTACATTTATTTAATTGATTCCTTTTTTTATTTGTTTGATTTCTGAGCCACTTTAACTTCTGTCATAGCTGCTCTTTTACATCACAGAGGGTTTTTTATTGTCTGCATCTCACATCACCTCCTCTTTTTTTTGAGTTTTTTTTGCTTTAATTTGCTTTAAGATGAAAATCTCTGCTACAAAGAATTAATAAAGAGTTATAGCTATTATTTTTCCCAACTCTTCTACACTGAGAAGACATAAAGGTTACTTTCATTCTAAACCCTGTTTACCCATTTATAGTTTCAAGAAAATGTAAACATCCTTTAGTAATTTTTCATTCTTGGATCATTTTGCTTTAATAAGGGTCAATAAGATATTAACGGTTTGTTTTATATATATATGTTCTTTTTTATTCCTGTCTCTGACATAGGTATTTAAGAAATGTGAGTTGCAATGGTGTCCTAAGATACCAGATTTTTTTCTGTTTTTGCTTTGGTTTGTATTGGATTGGTGTTGTGGAGGGTTGGTTTGTTTGGTTTGTTTGGTTTGGGTGTTTGTTGTTTTCTGGGTTCACTCTACCTTTCTGTTTTGTTTGTTTGTTTGTTTGTTCTTGCTTTGGTGTGTTTTGGGATTCTCTTGTAAATTCTATTAGCTGTGGACCACATCCTGAGCTCCTGATGTCTGTAAATCCTACACCTGCAAAGCCCAGGGAAGACACACTGATTACATCTTCTGTGTGGAAGATGACTAAAGAGAAACAGGAATCATTGTCCTATTACTGTAGATGCTGATTGAGAGAGTTCCTGAGGTTCAGAGAGAGTAGGAAAAGAAATGTATTCCTGCATGGGGAGTTCTCCACAGCACTGTGACTAGAGCTGTGACTGAGGCAACTCATTTTCTACAGCTCCACTTTGGCAATCTGAATGAGGCAAGCAGTCACAGAAACAATTCAAGTGACTAAAGTTTTATTCCACACCTTACAGAATTTTGTGATCTTACCTAATGTCTGTCAATTGCATTAATTCCCCATCTTGTCAATTGTCTCAGTATGTGGAAACAAGAAAGATCAAATCATGCCATTATTACTGAGTCTGAGCAAATATTAGTGGCACATCTGGCGTTACAGTGATGGGAATTATAATTTCAATCAATGGTGTTCAGTGTTTGTGAAACTTTCTGAAATATAGTTAGGAGACATATTACACTGTCCTTATTTTGATGTTAGTTGTTTATTATATATGTTAATATATATATGTTAAAATATATGTTAATTATATATCTTCCCCAAGGTGAGGTCACAATTTTCATCCTTCTCATCCAATATCAAAGTCATCAAATTCCCACATCTACCATTATTGAAACAATAAAGCAAAGACTTCTGTTGACTGTAACAGTTCTACAAGGCAAGACTAATTGTTAGTTTTGTCAGTTACTAAGGTGCTCTCCACTAGAATGTCTTCCTCTCCATTCCTTGTAAATTTTTGAAAATCCTAGCAGTTTTATTAAGAAAAATCACAAAAATTAATTCATCTGTGAATGTTTGTCCCAGAAGGAGGACTTGCTATCTCAGATTAGTATCCTTGCTGTCTTCATTTCGGGAACAACTCTCCTTATCTGTTCCCTCTTGACAGATGAAGGTAAATAGCTGATGTCATTTGTGAACTGACTAAATCAACATCCTTAAATGCAATAATGTGGAGATAGAGGCAATCGTTTCAGTGACCACTACATGACAGAATGTTCTGTTCAGCAGGACTAGAATGTTAATACTTCTTTGTTTGCAATTCCTTATTGCTTGTGTTTGATTTGGTTATTTTTCACTATGTGGGTAACAAAACATAAAACACTTTTAGTGGTAACGTTGATTTCTTGTGCATATGTATACAAAGATTCAGTCTTTAATTCCATGTCACAGTTTTATTTTTCCAACAGACTTCTGGTATAGGAGCTTTAAGATGCTCTTGAGAGCAATAATATTTGTGTAGAAATTTGTGTAGGTCATGCACTGGACATACTTGGGATCATGAAGGGAATAGGGAAGGGATTGGAAAAAGACAAGGGAAATTCTTATATCTTAAACAGTTGAGTCCTGACATGGGGAGCTGGGCCTTGTATCTGCCTCTGCACAGCATTCCTATATGTTGCTAGGGAAACTGCCTAAGCTACACTACTAACAATATTATATGTCCTTTATAAGTCCTCTATGCATATTCTTAAGACACTGATTTGCACACAGGATGGGTACTTAAAGTTGCAACTGAAGTTACAGGAGCCATGTGAAAAAATATTGTTGTCCAAAATCTCCAAAATTCTTTCAAAACTTGACTGTCCAATTTTCTTCAACTGGGGACTCAAAATTAGTAGACATTTCTAATGTTATGTTTTTTCATCCTCAAATCTTAATCTATAAAAGGAAATGACAGAATTTCCTCACATAAATGGTTTCCATGGAAAGAAAGTAGTTCTTCAGCTATCTTGAGAGATTACGCCCTCAGAAAATACACAAGGAAATTAATACACCTGGCCTTATAGAAAAATTTGAAAAGTGTAATTTTATTAAAATTATTAAGATACAATGTGAAAAAGTAAATGAGGTAGACTTCCTGCAAAAGTTAAGTAATTTGATTGCATAATTTAATCCCACATTGCCACACATATGCCTCAAAGAGTGAATTAATTTGGCAAAACGAACTCTAATTTTTGCCCCTTCTAACATAGTTTTGAATTTTGTTTTCCAATAATAGCTTATGTGCGAGAAAATGTATCTGTAATATAGCATGGGCTGATCCTAATACAGATGTTCTTTTACTTGAGGTCATCATACTATATACTCACCCCTGAAAAAGCATCAATAATTACAAATTAAGTCTGTTTACTAAGTCTCAGTACTTTCATAGTTCATATCACAGCAAGAATATGTTTTAATTATATGGTGTAACAGTTTTCTTCTGCAGAAGTAATTACTCATTTGGAGCTCTAGAGCCTGTAGCCGACATTTTGACACTGATATTTTTCCTAATGGAAAGTTACTTCTGTAGCTATGGATTTGCAAAGCTCATAGTATTTTTCTCCAGACGTGAATATAGTACTAGATTTCTCTTGCAGAAATACAGTGTTATTCAGTGTAATCACCCCAGGGGATGGGAAGGATTTGAAAGCATCTGCTGATAACACTATGTATTGAAAAATACCTTTTTCGCATACATGCTGGCAGATATTCATTTACATTTGGTGTCATGATAAAGTTGGCTTTGCGGATCGGAAAGAAGGTATCCTGACAGAGATTTTTTGAATCACTTGTTCCACATGAATGCAGCCAGAGTGGGGGAGTATTCGCATAATTCTGCTCCTCTGATACTGAGGCCTCTGGTTCCCTCATGGCTTTCAGCAGAAGCCATTGCTTTCTGAAGAGCCACTGCTGCTTGAAAGCAAAACTTTGTTTGCTTCCAGTCCTCTTGTTGCAATGGGCTTTTACCCAAAGCAAGTTGCTGGATCCTGGCTCCAGTGATGGGAAGTTAGACTTCCCAGAGTGTCAAGACCAGCAGCGTTTTCCTTTGCAGCACTACTGCTGTCATTAAGGGACCTAGAAGTCCTCAAACAGCTTCTGTATACCATCAATTACATCATATCATTGCCAGAAAATCAAAAGCATATGAGACACAATTTTAATATCTGACCTCTTTCCAAAGGGAGAGCAGTGAATATGAATCTTTGGGAAATGAGAAAGCAAACTTGTTTTTTTAATTTCAACAATATTTTTAAAGAGAAAGGGGCATTTTGTCTTCAGAGCAAATCCTGTAACCTTCATTTAACCAGTAAAAAATGACTGAGGTGGGCAAGATTATGAAGGTGAAGTTCTGACAGATATTCTTCCATCCCTGCTAGGACAAAGGTTATGCTCTCGTCTTTTGTATTGCCTGCCATTTTCTTCCAGGCAGCTGAACCATTCCTTCTGAAAGGTGTCTTTGGTCTGGGACCCCTAAAAGCTCATATAATATCTTCAGCAGGTTTGCGTTTCTTGTCTCTCTCTCTGTTTTTTTTTTTTCCCCTTTTCGTTTTTTCCACTGAAACCCGTTTTGAGCTTCTTTGAGGGCTTGAGGTGCGTAAGCTCATAAAATTGTGGCAGCAGCAACAGCCTTGAAGAGGATACAATAACCACTGTACATCTGCTACGATGTTCTTAAGTATTTGCGGCATGCTGGCTTAAGCCTGTCAGTTTTTGTAAGGGCTACCTGTTACAATGCACCTAATTAGCTTACTGGCTATTTGGAGACAGCTCTACTGGTTTTTCTATCATCCAGTCTTTATTAAGTGAGCTGTTGCTGAGACGAATAGGTTCTTTATAATGATGAGGTCCTTTTTACGCTTATTAGTCCTTAAAGCAAGCCTCTTCTTATAGAACAAAGTTCTCTCTCTCTCTCCCCCTCTTCCTTCCCCTCTCTCTCATTTTTTTTCTTAAGACTTACAGTGGAAGAAGTGAAGCAGCTTTTTTTCTGCTGAAGTATTTTATTAAAAGTTTTAGTGGCTGCACTAAGAGCAAGGTGCCTGTGCCTTTAATCATTTTCATCTTTAAAACAGAACCTTATATTTTCACATCTTCAGCTGTCCCAGAGGGCAGCTAGGCCATCTTTAACAACATTAATTTCTCTTTATGACAGGACTAGTGCTGCCCCAGGTCTTCAGAACTGCCTAAAATGTCTGGAAAAGTAGATAATGAAGAGGATATTAGAATTGTAAACAAGAACAATTTGGTAATAAAAACCATATATTTTCTCCATAGGACTTTGGGCTTAATATTGCAGCAGCAAAAGTGTCACAAGTCATAATTTGTTGATGGCTACTGTACATTAGTTACTGTAGGAGCATGTGCATAAAGGGCAAGAACTATTGGCTTTGCATTAAAGAAAATCTAAGATGGGTAATACTAATTTGCTTGTTTCTATTAATCTCTTTTGTTTGTTTCTATAGCAGTATAATCTTATCAAAATTTTTTCACACATTCTGCTCTGTAAATCCTGTGACTGTTTAGGAAAGGTTGCTTTCTGTATCTGGAAATGCTGGACAAACACCTCAGCCATGCTGTCGGCATGAGCTGGAGCAGCCCCCAGCCCTGGGAATTAGCCTCACCTCCAAGAGGCACGGATTCCTGAATAGAGAACCAATTGAACGAATGAAATGCTGGTATTTTTCTAGTATGATTATGGAGTTTACCAGCTGCGCATCCCTGCCTCTGTCTACCCATACATCCTTTATTGCTGACAGGGTTTATGAGTGTAATATGATGGAGTAAGAAACAGTAGATTTTTCCCAAGAAGCCGAGCACAGCTCTTTGTCTGCAGAGAATGTAGGAGGGTAGTATAAAATGGTAAGCATTGTAGTCTGCAGATGTCATAAACAGGGCTATCTTTTCATCTTAAGGTGCACAGCCACTGAGAAAGTTCATGCTATACTTAACCTTTGGCCTTCTGCTGATCTTTTGTTGCTCTGCATTAGTGTGCTGAAATCTGAAAACACAATCCTTACAATACCTATCTACCATTTTTTCAGCAGTGTGGTTTCCCTTCATAATTTGAATCTGCTGTTTTTAGCAGACTGAACTTTGTACAGCCTCTTCTGCCCAGATTTTAGGCTTCCTGGATAAAACAAAAAAACCCAAAAACCCCCAAACAAATAAAAAAAACCCCAACAACAAAAAAAAAGAAAAGGAAAAACAAAAAAAGGACAAAGAGGAACAAATCCAAAAATCCCAGACCGTATTGACATATTTCATATTAGTTGACAGCAGCATTGTGTGTTTCCTATTAAAAAGTTATAGGCTCAATCAGTCGTCTTGCTTACTCAGAGTATGCAGTATTTCAGCACTAAATGTTTTAAGCTAATTGGTCCAATACTGAGGTATCACATTATGCACTTTAGTGAGGAAAATAAATTGGCTGCGTTTTCTAGGGTTCTTTTCTGAGTCTATGCACCCCCTGCTTCCTCCAGCCCCCCACCCCCACTCCAGTCAGGACAACAGCTTTTCTGTCATTAATTCTACATCAAATTGTTTCCTTGGTGAATCAGTTCTGAGGCTAATGAGCTGCCTGCGCTTGCAGTTTGCCTCATTGTTTTTAGTGGAGTTTCAGATGAGGGCATATCACTTTAACGCTCGTCGGTGATAGCAGGATCATTCCCCAGACAGGGCTCACTCAGCCTTGATACAAACTGAAAGGCTAAAATGAGCACTCTTCTATTATTTAGGCACCTGTCCAGAGGTTGGAAGAAATCCTACTTTTGCGGATTTAGCTAAAGAAAGCAGAGATAACCACCTTGCCTTCTGTGTCTAATAAGATGTGAAAGGGGAGAAATAATGAGTATTACACTGTATTCTCATGTAAAAGGCTGAGAAACAATACTCTCTGAACACTGGCAGCAATTCCAGTCATTTTCAAATGAAAAGGACTATTTGTTTCCAAATTACACCAGCCACTGGAATGCATACATATATGGCTCCAAAATCCTCATTTTGCGAAGTAAAATTACCTTTCAGTAATTTAGTCACTGCAGGCTTTCCCTGCTGCCTGGCCAGGAGCTATCAGATAGCTTGCAGCTGCAGCCTGAAACGGGACCATTTTTTTCCAGGACAGGCAGTTAGTTAGTAGAGCCATCAGTGTGGCATCTGTCATCCCGCTAGGCCCAAATTGTTTTCTATGATGGATGTCACAGTCTGTATGATCAAAATAGGAGCCCTGCTGCTTTTAATTGCAAAATCGGAGTACTTGCACATTTGTTATTATGCTGAGGTTATTACCTCACACAAAATGAATTAACAGGTGAAAATAATTGATGAGAGGAGTCTTGGGATTTTTAGCCTCTTCAAAGAGACTTTGTAATTATGGCATAATGAATGTTCTGAGACATATCTGTGGGGGGCAGCATGAGACCACCAAAGATCTCTTTAGATTGATGATAAATTCAGTGAAATCTACTGTAATACTACTTAAATTTACTTAGCAATTAGTTTAATAGGCCTACATGATTCATGATAACGTAGTGAGAATTTTTAAATAAGTTTGTTCCATCCATTTATAAATTAAGCCGCTTACCTCAGCTTTCTTCCCAAGGTGATGGAATATGTTAACTAATCAGACTTTCTGAAACAAAGATGATGTTGGGCAGGGATTTTGGTTACTGGAATACATTTCTATTTAAATACTTCATTGCTTTCATCTTACACAATGTGAATCTCTGCCCCCCCACCCCCACGCTACCACCACCCCTCCACCTCCTGTCATCGAATTTTGTCCAAAGATAGTATTGATGGTCCTTTAACACAAGGAGACTGTGCAGTTGTCTTGCAAAGTAAATCGTTGAAGCATTTTGTAATCTGAAGTAATTGTTCCTGGCTTTCTGACCACTATTCCATTCAGACTTGGTCAGCTTTCAAATTCATCCAGCTCCTGAGCACAACCAGACTGATGCACTCCAGTCCATCTCTCCTCTCACTCTGACACTCTTTAGTTTCACAAGGTGTCTGCAGCACAGCGCGCTTTCTCACCAGGCTATCCTGCTGATGCTATGGGGGAAATGCTCTTTTACTTTATTTTTGAATTCTTGCATAAAACAGGCACGGCTGGCTCAACAAGGAGCAGGTTTGTGTGTGCTGTCCATTCAATTAAGCACATAAGCAGATTTTAAATATCAGATTTTAAAAGTGCCAAAAAGTAAAAATTGTCTGATTAATTCAATAACTAGTAAATAATTCACTGTATAAAACTCACAGGGGAAAGCCTCCACATGGTGTATGAGCAAAGTTCATCCTCTTTCTGTTGCACATTACGTTATTGACATACCAGATACATTCAAACACCTCAAGGTTACTCATTAATTTGCAAGGGTTTAAATCTAATTTAATTCCAGATACTACTGACATCCTGAAGATTGCACAATAGAGTTTTTAACAGACGTGCCTTTAGTTCAGACTATGGGCTAAGGGAAATATGCAACAGAGGAAGGGAGAAGTTGCTTCTAATTAGAAAATAACAGAAAGAAACCTGTCTTGGGAACTTAACTGATAGGTCACATGGGGCTTTTCATTAATTTACTATACTTTCATAAGCTCTCTCCACACCCCCAATACATTATTTATTATCATTCCAGGTATAAGGCACACAAAGAATAGGTATGATTACATGTATACAGATATGCACAGAATTTACTTTCCTCACAAGACAACGATACTTTGTTTTCAGAGAATTTTATTTATTCTTGGGAGAATTTCTAACTGAAGCTTTGAACAGTTCTCTAAATAAAACATACATCACCCTAGTGAGCTAAAATGACATGTATCACTGGGACATGCAGTTGATGTTCAGTTAATTCCTTTTAAATTCTGATTCCCTTCCCTCATGCGCACATCATTAAAAAAAAAAAAAAAAGAAATCTTTGTGGTTTCTTCTTTATTTTATTTTAGTTCTATTTTACATCTGTAGTTTTGTCCCTTTTTCTGCATTGTGCATTCCTTTCAGATTTACTGTCAATGTTTGGTATTTAAAAGTATATATTATCAAAGGGTCTCAGAAAAAGAAAGAGAAAATGCCTAGCAAGAAAATACAATAAATGCAAGACAAGTAGTAGATTGCCCCACATGTGAAGCGGACTGTGGTAACTCATATCAGGCTTCCTGTCACTTGCTGAGACATTTTTCATAAACCCTCACACGCTTGCATTTATCTTCAGTACAAACCCCAAGATGAATTCTCCAAAGACATTAACAATAGATAAATGCTTATTAAACAAAACAGTCTATTCAAGAGTAAGTATAGTGTCTGGATTAGACGCAGCAAGATGTTTATAAAATCAAATATACATTATATCTTTTGGCTTGATTCTTTTGGCTGTGCTATGAAATGTTTTTCAGCCTTTGGTTATAATCTTAATAAACATGAAATAAAAGACAACCAGAAGCTCTAGTTTAAGTGATATCACCTCTGATGCCTGTTTGATTCATAATATATAGATGGATTCTCTGGATAACTTATAATATAGTAGCAGTAAAATTAGGGAAAAATAGAGCCAAGGGAAGATGACTCTGGATATATTTCATGTCAGTAGACATTGCAATATTGTTATAGAAGTCTTTTTGCTAAAAGCATTTCAGAATCCAACTCATAACTTCACTTAAGAAACAGTCGAATGCACAAGTTTTGTCCCTGACAAATTCAGAAAAAAGCCTCCTACAAAAAAAACCAGCAAAACCCCACCAAATCCCTCAAAAAAACCCAACAAGAAAACAACTGAAAAACCAAAACCCCAAAAACATCACAAAGACAAACAAAAATAATGAAAAAACTCAACCCAGCAGAATTGTACATGTTTTAGAATAGCTTTAAGACAAATGATACATGAAAATGTGGTGCATAATTGACTGCAAAAGCAAATACCAGTCTCTTTCTTTTGAATGCACAGTGTATGTGCAAATATTTATATGGTGTCTAGTGACTACAAATAGTTTCAAGTAGAGTATAGTTTTTCTAAATCTGGTTTTATATCTACACGTTTGATGTGTTGTTTAACTATCATGGAATGCAAGATAGACAGAATAAAAAATAACTGCATTATTCATGCATCAATATAAAATATTGGGAAGGCTATGGTTTGTGAATTACATCAGCAGGCAAATCCAAACCCCACAATTGCTATCTAAAATTACAAGTTTAATATGTAATGAGGTTGCAAATTAATCTCATGGATGGTGTAAGAATGTTAGTATTACATGTAACCTTGCTCCTGATAGCCCTTTCATTCAGTAATTAAACTGAATTTGACTCTGGGTCTGTTTTCTTTAGATGGCCCCTGTTCCTGAGTAATACCCCATAGGAGCCCCACACTACTGATGTATTGCATTAATATATCATCAGAAGCAGTTGTCATTCCAATGATATATTAGTGTAATACACGAGAATGAGGCTCACTGATGATGTATTTAGTCCTTACAATATGGCATTGTCCAGGGAAGCAAGGGTCCAATAAGAGATTCATTACAATTACAGTATGAAGTCAGCTAATGCACTGCAGGTTGGGAAATGCATTTCTGGTACCAGGTAGGTAATTTTGATGCTAAATTCAATGTCTTGTCATTGTTTCTAGTGCTTCAGTCTACAAAATTGTGACAGCAGTTGAAAATAATTCCAAAAAATGAACAAGCATTCTCTTATTTCTGTTTACTTCCCTCTTTTTTTGCTAAGCCATTCTTTGTGAACTATGTGTAAATTGTAGGCTATTGTTTCTTTTCTCTTTCAAGGTGTATTTTTGTTCTCAAAATGTAAGCATCTTAGACCTGGGACACACATTCACGGATTGAAAAGCATTTTTCACTTCCTAGACTCTCCCATAAGAAAATATTTATTAAAAATACTGACAAGATCTGCATCCTGTTTTAGGTGCTTCTTGAAAGCTTTCATCAGAGTTTTCATATATGCAGAAGCTGTCCTTCTCCTGTGAAAGATAAAGTTTCTGGTATCACTCTGAGTCAGCAATACTGATGAAATAATATTGTATTTCTCACCTTAGTGAAGGCTGCAGGTGGATGCATATTTCCTCTGCTATAGGAAGTGATCTTTCTTGCCAGAGCTACCAAATAAGGAAGATTTGAAGAGAACCATTTTGTTGAAAGGCTACAAGTACATTTTCTGCTAATAGACCTTGCAAAACATGCACTAAATGTAGATAAATTAGAGACTTGCATTCGGTACTTTCTATCTAGCGTCTGCTGCTTTTTCTGAGAGGACAAGAAATAGGAAGAGGAAAAAATTGAGTCTTTCATATGTTTATAATATAGGGCTGAAAGAAAGAGGGATATTTTATGCATTGGGAAAGCAGTTACTGCTCACTCTCCTACAGTCTTTGATTGCATCGTAAATAAAATAGTAGTGTGAGTCATCCTGGACATACGATGTATTGAGATGCTGGTTGGAAGGCCAGTTAGGAAGCTAAAATTATGGTGGAAGACCCTTAGGTTGGTGATGGCTGGACACAGAATGAAGTGATATTCTCATTTATTGAAGAGGAAAGGAAAATGTGCAGAGGTATTACAGCATCTCCTGGCCAAAGCGCATTGTGCAAACCACTCATGCTTTGAAAAGTCTTCTTGTCTTTCTTGTCCTAAGATGATTAACTTGGGCAAAACAAAGTGAAAAAAAGAGGAAAAAAACTGAAATATAAGAGAACCTGATGAGCATCTGTTGTCTGCAGCCTTGGAAACTAGACTCTGCTTCTGCAAAAGAGAAAGTCAAGAAAAAGATGTATGTGGTAGGTAATGGAAATGATATGTGACAATGGAATGAAGAGGGGTGCAGTTATCATCAGTGGGTCTGAAATTATTCATGTATTTGTGGATACATCCCCTGACACATCTTTCAGACACGTGTGGAATTTTAAACTAGTTAACAGGATTGCTAGAGTAATTTGTATAGCTTCAATGTAGACAACTAAACTGTTCCTTGAATCCCAGTTCCCACACTAGGTACTGTTTTTACTGAGAGTGTTCAGATTTAAAGCAATAAAACTATATCTCTTGGAGCTTCATTGTGATGCTCAGCAGAGTATCAGGTTGTGCATTGGCAGATGACACTCATCTAGGTGCTTGTCTTGTATTTCTGGGAATGGAGTTCAGAATTTCCTCCAAATCAATTTCTCATAATTTGTGGGTTATATCTGCACCTGGATTTGGCATCCATTGGGCATGTAGAAATTCTGAGGTTACCCTGAAACTCTGACAACTCACAATGATTTCAAATCCTCTCAAAAGCTTAAAAGCCAGGAAGTCTGTGGCCTTGCCAAGCATGGAAGCTGGAACAGGAGCCTTTGGCCTCTTAGGTCTCTCTTCATCTGCTCTCATGCTAGAGGCTAGCATAGCTGGAGACTTTTTGCTGAGATTCTTTAAGATGAATGATCCCATCCCTCTCACTCCCCAGGCTGCCAAGGGGAGATAGATCCCTCCTGCTGTCACCTCCATGGATCTAGTAGGAGCTGGTGGAAAGCAGTTAATCTTAACCAGGTACTCTCAACCTCTGGTAATCAAAGTGTGGCAGCCCCAGATCAGACCTCATTTGCCCAGGTGCAGCCTGCACAGCTGCAGCACTGCCTGCCTGCCAGGCACTCTGCAGTCCTTCCAGCATTTCCAAATGCAAGAGTAAGCATTAAGTACTTGGCACATCGTGTCATAATATGCATCTCTGGATTTCCTCCAGCCTATCTCACTGGGGAAAACTGAGGCATGGAGCTGCAAAGGGAATTGGTGTTTTCTTCTAACAGTTGTACCCCAGAAACATATGTGTTAACTTTTATGTAACACTTTATTGGATCTTACGTAATTTATCACTAGTATAGCCCTCTGTTTCTCTCTCTGCCTATTTAAGATCCACCCTTTCTAGATTATTCACATGAATCACTTCCTGAGAATGCTTTAGCATTAACTCTTTTTATTTATAAGGACCTATTCAACAACCTAATAGAAAGAATGCATTAAATCTCTTTTAATTTGTCTTAGAGCTTCTTTTTAAAAAATCTGAGGCTACTTGTATCTCCTACATTTATTAAGATTGATCATGATTGCATATAAATGTCCAATTTAGCAAGACATTATACTCAATGTCCTTGAGTTTTCCAAAATATTATCCTCATTTCAAGCAGCATTTTTCCTAGTCTTGCCATCAAGTAGTCTAATTCTTATCTACATATGCTATCCACAGAAACATGAAGTATTATACTCAATTTCCTTGTATTTTGGTTGAATAAAGTTATTATCTGGATGCATGTGTGCCCAGGACAAGCTAGTAAAAAATGAAAAGGAGAAAAGGAAAAAAGGAAAAAAAAATATTTCAATGTCATCATAAAACAGCAGAGGTAAATCATAATTAGTATTTAATGTTCCAATCTTAGTTGACCAATTAGACTTTGAGTATTATATTGTGTCTTTAAACAAGAAGAAAATGAGCTTTTTTCATGCATAGTTATTGCATAAACTTCCTGCTTTTCCTGCAATGTGTTTTCATACAAACATACTTAATTGTCTAGAGAATTAAATAGTGTTTATATGGCAAGTGTACTGTGCCAATTAAACACAATGCTGATTATATATTTCTCAATTATTACAGTGCTTATAATAAATTAATCAACAATATCTACACTACCTAAATAAAGTTTCCTAATGGGGTTTCTTGTGTCTTTGTTTGCCAGTTACTTTGCACGGGCTCAGCGCTGACCAAATCTAAATGGTTCTTTTGTCAACAAAGAATAAGAAAAGAAGAAAAGGTTAAACGAGCACTAGGGGGTGGGGAAAAAGAGTAAGAAGGTACAATGTCACCTCCATGCTGTGACAGCCATGAATCAATTATTCACGTAGCAATTGGTAATATTTCTGAAATGCTGAAGACTGGCAAGAAAATGTAAAATGCATTTTCCTGGAGACGTCATGATTTTTCCAAGTAAAAACCATAAACAAAAGGGGGAAAAATATATGTGTGTGTTGGGGACGAATATGCTGAAGAGATCAACAATAGTAGAGGGATATATTATTATGGAAAATACATTCAGAAGGCTGGTGATGGAAAAAGAGTATACAGGATGAAAGGGTGAAAGTGCTGGGCTCAGCTAGTTACAGTAAGATTAATGTCATTTAAAAAAAATCCCACAACACACCACAAAACATTACAATATCTAACAATACCAACATGTATTGATTTCAAATTTATTTCCTGTACCAAAACTGGTAGCATAAAACACAGGGAAAAAGAAGAGAGAGATATCTCTGCAGAAATACTTAACATCATGGTGAATGGAAGGAGAGGGACTGTCACAAAAGGAAAATGAATTCTGATCATCACTCAAGTCTTGTACTCTGTATATTAGACCTTGCTGTAGATACGATTTCAGAGTATCCAACATAAAAAACCCGTATTTTCGTAAGGAAAACAAAGCATGAAATTTAGTATGCCCTGATAAAAATGTATGGAATGTATTTTAGAGCAAAATTTATTCAATCCTGACCTTAAAATAGTATTTCTACTTCCAGTGGTAGGCTTCCTTTAGGTTCAGAGAAGTATAAAGATTCCAAGCAATGCACATTTTCTCTAAGCTAATGCAAAATCACAGTTCAATAATATGATATTTTATTCAATTAGAAAATAACAAACTAAAGGCTGTAATTAATCAGAGAAAAAAAAAAGGCATATGGTATGTTTTTCTCCACTTAATTTTGCAGACAAGTGACTCTAAGGTGAAAGCACAAATCACAGAAATGCAGGCGAAATTTCAGCCAGAGCAGTCTGTGTCTACGCTGAAATAGAAGGGGTCCAATCTTTCTTTCACAGGATTATAAATGGTTTGTATGGGCTGTAATCAGAGATCCTTCAAAGGAAGAGCAGGGCCCCAAACTTTTTTATTTTTAACTACTTAACCATCTGACTTTTTACTCTCTAATTTTCTGTGCTCCTTCAGATCTTTGTGTGACTCCCCAGTTTGTCATGCATTCCAAGCCACAGGATGTGTCAGCTTAGTGATATTCATTAGCTGGCCTGTGCACCTCCCAGCTCCTACAGCCTCCCTCTGCTCAGCTCTGATTTACCTCACAGAGGAAGTGTCCCCTTTTCTTCACTGCTTTTTTCCTCCCTCTCTTTTCTGGTTGTCCAATCTCTTCCCTGAGAGCGACTGCTTCTTTTACATTTGCACACTGGGACTTACTTCCTTTTACACTTTAGTCCCCATTAGAAGTCTTCAACTTCAAACACACAAACCCCAAATTGCACATTGTGGTACAAATGAAATCCCCAAATTATCAAGTGCAAAATTAGCATTAAGAAATCATAAGACAACAAACAATAGAGCTTTTTATGTGGTTTTTGTAATTGCATGAAACTAGTTACTTTGGCAATTATTGTTTGTGTCTCATTAGCATGCAAAATGGGTTTTTAGACTAACCCGCACACAAAAGAAACCATTTGTGATGAGAACTGTGCTTTGTTTAATGTTAGACACCATTGTATTTGCTTTCCTAATATAACAGTTCTAATTAGTACCTAGCAGTCATCCTGAGTTTTTCAGCTTGAAAACGACGAAGGTGACAATTGAGTCACAATTCCATGGCACTCTTTGTCAGTACCTGTCAAAATATAGCTAAGTCTTTAGTAGTTGTGATCTAAATACTAAAAAAGTTAATAGTCCAGAAAGAATCTCACCTTAGCTAATTACAAAAAAATAAAATTACAGATTAGCCTTTGGTTAAGAGCATTACATTCTTAATAATTCATGGTTAAATATGGTCTTGGCAAGACCTCTGTCCTACTACTGACTTTGTATTGTTTTTGTAATTTCACCTTTATCTGTTCACCTGCTTCTTTGAGTTTTACTGATTCATTAGAAGAGCATGGGTGGTTAGTGGCAAAAGCTAAAATCCATTCATCAGTATATGAAAACTTCTTTAATATGATTGCTTACTTATCTTTGAAGAATTACTTTTTCTTTAGAAAATAATTCACTCCAGCGCTGGAAACAACCATCACTCCCTTTCACCTATATTTTTTGAGTTTACCTTAAATTCTTCACAGAGACAATAGATATAGTGGTAGGTAAGGGAAACATGAAAACTCCTGCTGAGTGGTTGTGTCCAACTTCATGTTTGTGTATGAACAAGTAAAGAAAGAGCCAGTCCAGTGATACTTTGTCAGTATTGCTCTGTGATTACCACAGTATGAAGTGATAACATTGTGTTTTCTTTACAGTAATAGATATTAATAAAGAACTTGACTGTTCACTGGCTTGACCAGTGTTTTGGCTCATAAACACCAGACTTCCATATTTTCTAGTTAGCTTAGGCCCACTGAGAAGCTGAGTATCAAAAGCAAAATTGCCCACTTGGTTGCCATAATTCAAAACTTGACTCTCAACTGGCCTCTTTCTAGCTCATTAATTTCCAAGGAAGTGCATTTTTGGTGTGTTTTATTCTATCCTGGTTTCGGAGGACAGAATGGAAGGAGCTCTGAACTCCTTTTCTTTGCTGGCATCAAGTCTTGGTGATGCTGCACTGAAATCAGTTTGTTAATTTACTGGTTTAAGTGAATAAAAGATAGAGCCATCAGTGTTTCTGTGCCTCAGACTCCATTTTGAACATGGAGAGACAGCTTCCCTGGCTGGACTCACACAGCAATGGTCCTGACTTCAGAGGGTATGTAGCCAGTAGACACCCAAAGTCTATTTATTCAGTTTATCCTCATCTCCTACTGTGGATCTTTAATTGTGAACTAAAGTTGTTCATGCCATCAAGACTTTCCCAGTGAAACCTGCATTTTCACAAAACAGTAAGTCAGATGAAGAGAAAGAAGAGGGATCAGGGTTGGAGATGGAGGGAAGGGAGGATTTGATCAGTGATCACAAGTTCTGTAGTTTTGTCACTTCTCCAGGAAGATCATTCTATCCATTCTCATGATGCAGCAACATCTGCCAGATATGGTGCATGTATCTCAAACTTTGCAACTGTGTGCATCCTGGTTAGCTGAATGGATGTACACACAAAACATGAGATTTTGTAAGCCAGTTCTTATTCTCTACCTCTAAAATAATACTGCCACACAGCAAGCAATAGCATGCTCATTTCCCTGCATTTATTATTAATTTGTTTTTTACATGGACAAACCAGGTATCTGTACGACAGATTTATCAAACAAAATATCATCAGCAAGTAATAATCTAACTAGGAATTAGCGACAAATTGAGAAAATTAAGAAGACGTTGAAAATTAACTAAGCCCTTAGCTTCCAGGCCAGACTTTATTTTCATTGGTCATGGTCAAGTTATGAGGTCTTCAAAGTTATTTAGGTGTCTGTTTAGATACTCACAGCTGTTCCAAAGTTTCCACTAGTTGGCTTGAAATCTCGTCTAAGATAAAGTCCAGGACACTTCAAAATCAAATATTTAGTTTGAGAACATTCTTTACAACTAAAGCCTAATTCTACACATACCTGTACATAACTGCAGCCTCACAAAAACCCGTGGGGACATAGGCATAAGGCTCAGTTAAGGAACTGGTAACCAGCTTCAAAATTCTCACATTCTGGTACATCTGGTACATGAAGGGGTTCCATTGCAAATAAATTCCTCAGACACACATTCTGAGAGGACACTTTGCAGCATCTTCTAAAAAATTGTTCTACTTTATGCAATTAAAAAGAATTAGTTTATAAGTTAATAGGCTTAGTAAAATTATGAAATTAATAAGTTTAGGTAAGTATACATAACACAATGAAGTACAAATAGGTCCAGGAGCATGGTTCTACCTCCACTTGGTGCTTTACAGAGACGGTTGAACCCCAAGAGTGAAGAAGTTCCATTAGTGTTGCAGTGTGACTTGTACTAAGTCCAGGTACTTAATCAATTAGCTTGGACCCTAGGGAAGGGTGGTCTGTTGCCTATCACACTTTACCCCCAGCAAAGCAACTAAGTAGCACATAGCCACTTGATAACCCACCCCTCAATGCCCTCTACTCCAGATGGGATGGTGTTGGGAAAGATGAATCAGGAAAGCCTTATAAATGTGATTGCCTAGCAAAAGATTCTGAGAATATGGAAACCATAAGTGAAATTAAAATGAAAACCATCTTTGAGATACCAAACCTTAGTTACTAAATAGCTAGAAGACAATAAGATAGCCAGCCAAAAGTAATCCCCCCTTAGTAAAACAATACCTTCTGCTGTAGTGCAAGTCCAAAAGTCAGAGAAAACCCTACTAGCTTAGCAGAAGGAGTGCAAAGGGTAGTTTAAAGTGTAACACAGTATAGTAATATAATAATTCTTATAGGCTGTATGTAAATGTTATAAAATTTGTATCTTGTGTCAAATTAGTTAGTAGAAATTAGAATATTTAACACAGAAAAGAAATTATTGTATTGTAACAAGAACTCCACTCTTTTAGTTCTTGCTTTTACTCTTACTCTCTTAGCTTCTGCTCCTCTTCTTAGCTCCTACCTTTTACGTCTTCCCTCACTTACCACCACCCTCTTACACGTTGCTCTATTACTCTTTACTTTCTCACTACCTTGCTCCGAGCTGCGACTGGTAGCTCCAAGCAGGGCTCTTTCACCCACGCCCTTTTGCAATAAACCACAAGTTCCAAAACCTAGCTTTAAAAATCTCTCAGTTTGTCCCAACCATCCAGCCTGCCGTCTACAGCCTCATACAGTCTCCTACAGGATGGGAAGGAGAATTAGATAAAAATGTAAAAACCTTTAGAGGTTTTTAAAAGGTTTAGACCACAGCAGTTTAACAGCTGAATTTAAATAATAATAGAATTAATAATAATAATAATAATAATAATAATGACAACAACACTAATAAAATTGTAATGTAAAAGACATTCAGCAAAAAGAGAGTGAGAAATAAAGACAGAAAAATGATGCACAATGCCATCTGTCACCACACACTGATGGATTACTGATCCATTCCTGAGCAGCAATTGGAGCCTCCTGGTCAATTCCTCCCAGTTTATATACTGTGTGTGATGCTTTATGGTAGGGAATAACCCTTTCACCAGTTCAGGTCAGCTGTCCTGGCTGTGTTCCTTCCTGGTTTCTTGTGCCCCTACTGACTCACAGAGCATAGGAAACTCAAAAGACCTTACCTGGCTTAGAGAAAGCGCTGCTCAGACACAACTAAAGCATTTTTGTGTTACCAACATTATAATTATAAATCTCAAAATCATAGCAATGTACATATACTGGGAAGAAAAGTAACTCTGCCTTAGCTGAAAACAAGATGTTATTTGAGGTTGTTGAGAAGAAGACCCAATTACCAGACAACATCTCTGAAACATCATGGTTTTGTTTTATTGTTGCAGTACTTCTGTTGGTTTCAGAGGAGGAAAAGGATGTAAAGTAAAAAGAACAACTTCTACATAAAAGAACCAAAATGGTGCTGCAGCAAACATCCTTCAACCTTCCTAACAGAGTCATCATGTGTCCCTTCTTTGCATATTTTCACCCTTTCAAATGAACGTTGAGTTCTCAATAAGCTGTTATTAAAAAGGTGCCTGTTGCAGTTCCTATCTTCTGTCTTCCATTTTCTGTGATAATTTTCTGCTGGAATGATAAATGTAGTGTTTCTTAGGATGGTGAGAAACTGAGCATGCTGAGGCACCCCACTGCTTTGGCCACACTGATTGAAAGTTACTGAGCTCTGGGGTCTATAACTCCTCAGCATCTCCACAAGTATCTGGTTTCCCACCTCCATGCATGGACAGCCAAAGGAACTCTTCTAATTAGTGAATACTTCACTCCATTGATATATTTCTACACCTTTCCTGTTCTTTTCGCAAAAACATATACTTTACCATGTAAATCTCAGTGTAGTGATGTTACAACACAGCTCTGAGGAGGTGGAAGTAGAGTAATTGCCTAAGATCCTTGCTCTATCAGGACCAGGGGTGTGCTGTTTGCAGAACCCAGATTAGATCAGGAGTCCATGAACAGCATTGTGCTGTGTGCTTAGAGACCTTATGGTTACATCTATGTGAGCAGATGGACTTGGCCAGAGACGATTCTTGGACAGCAGAACTTAGAGCTTAAATCCACACAGCAAAGCCCTCTCATCCCCAGAAAAAGGTGGCAATGTCCAAATGACCTATTTGAAATGGTGTCTTACCCTGGCATTAAGTGGAAGAGAGATGGTGAGCTGAGCCCAAAAATGATTCCAAGAACTGTGTTAGCAGTTTAATTGTATGGACAATCATGTCTCAGTAATTGAGCCCACAGAATAGATGTAGGCTGGGGATCACAGTTTATCCCTGTAGAGAATGGGCTTAGTGACACAGTATTGCATGCATTGCAGCCTGGTTGTGAAGTTTAACTGATATTTATAAAATATGCCAAATCCTCGCATACAAAATGCTACATAAGTAATAAGTATTAATAAACGTGATTATATTAAACCAGGTCTGTTTTCAGTCATGTTTTATAAGACCACAGTTGTAGCAGTAAGTGAGCTTTCATATGAAAGATCAAACATTTTGCCTTCCATTGTAAGCCATTCTTTGAAAGCTTTTCCAATAAAAACAGCAGAATATCTTATACATATTGAAATTCAATGACATTCTTAAGGACTAAGCGTTCATTTGCAAATGGCAAGCAATAATACTGAATTTCTCTTTCCCAGATGTTTTTCAGCATGTATTTCAAGCTGAATGTTACCAGTAAGTTACAAATTAGTAAGATTAAAATGTATATTAAAACATATATAATTTTTTACTAGTACAACAAGACATCAGGTGCATTTTAGCTTTAACCTAAACCTAAGCAAGCAAGTTCTTCTGCTTTGTCAAACAGTTTCTCAAATTGCAGTCTGTCACTTCTTCAAGCCTAACTAGTTCTTAGCACTTAAAAAATGTTTTTCCCAAATTACATTCACCAAGAAGAGAGATACTCCAGTTTAAGCAAAAGCTGGTATTAAACCTCTGCACCAGACTTTTTAGTTTCCAGTCCTTTATTAACAGAAACAAGCCAGAAGCTTTCAGGGGTGGGGTACCAGCGTTGAAAGTTCTCATACTCTGACACAGGGCTTCACCTCTTTTTGGTGCCAATCTAAACTTAAAAGTGCTACTGACACAACTCTGACAGAGTGTGAAAAAAATATAATTTCCCTAACTGATTCAGCTATGATGTTTTTCTTGCAATATTACCTCCTATTCTTTTTGGAAACTGGTATAGAAGTAACTGTTGAAAAGGAATCTTTTGATTATATAAAGTATCTCTCAATTCAAAGAATTTTCTAGTGCAATTCAAATAACAATCTCTTTTTGGTGTAGACCAGGCCTGGGGCTCTGTCTTTGTGTTATGGACAAATCTTCACAGGTAATATACTGGATTTTAACTCAAATACAGGAGTTGGAGCTTACAGTGTGTAAAGTGGGATTTCTAACTCATCTTCATTTCAAAACTCACTCCCTAAATGACCAGTACTTCAGTACTGTCTCATCTTTTTCTCAAAACACAAGGAAAAGCCTCATGACCCTGCACTGAATATGAGAGCCTGCATGAGGCACTCTTTGAAGAGCTTGTCACAGCTGCAATGTCAGAGGAAACCAAGTCTCTCTGCTAAGGAGAGGGCAACAGGTTCTATTTTACAGTTATGGCTCTGTATTTCAGCAGGAGGACTCTTGCAGAAAGACAGTGGAGCTCATGGCTGAGAGCCTTATAACAATGTGCTGTGACTCCTACAGGATCAGATCCTCAACACCATGCTTGTGCTGATGGTTCCTTTCCAGTCACTGGCATCAGCTCACTCCTGACTGCATCCCCTGACTTTGTGACTTTTTTCCCCACCTTTGTGTATGTGTTTGAGCTTTCAGAACTGCAGAGGGTTCCCAGGCCAGCCACATGGCCTGTTTGGCAGCTTACTTTCTTTTTCCCCATGAAAACTGTAGACTGCCGAACTTGGCTGTAGGGTTTTTTACGCTATGCATTCCTACATGCCATCTTATATATCCCAAACACAGCTATACAACTTTTTAGTGTTTTTCTTATTTTCCAGACCTGTTTCATCTCAACTGTCCCCCAACAATACTTTCTGTGAATCAAAAAAGTGAGAAAGGATTATTTTCAATGATTTTCTAGGTTTTTATGGAATATTTTTCCCCTCAAAACACTTTAGGAACAGCTCTATTTTGCTGTTGCACCATTTCTACATGTTCCAGCAAAGGAACCAAGGGCTTATACCTTTGAGTAACTGCAAAACTAGAATGAACTCAGTCTTTGCATAAAAATTTTTCCGAGAAATATCAGAGTATAAATCCATGCAACATCCCTTTGGCAACTGTTATATTCTCTTGGCAAGGGAGGAAATATTTCTCATATCCACGAGGACATACAGAACAGATAACTGAGACATCTGGCAATTGATCAGTGAGCTACCACAGGCCTTACTGGTGCCTATTTAAACTGTATTTTGAGGAATGAGGTGAGGGGGTTAAGTGCCCTCAGTCGTCCTAGGTGTTTGTCAGTAGCCAAGCAAATGCATCCAGTGTGGCTAATTGCTGCTGGAGCATATTTCAATCATTTAAAGTTTAATTTTTTGAGTCTCTAAGGTCCCATGCTTAACTCAGAGGCTTTTCTGCATTTGTCTGTACCTGTGCAAAATGGTTTTAATTTTGGAACACCATACCTCATTAGTTTTAAGTGACATTCAATGTATCAATCAATTACTTTAATGAAAAACTGTAAATCCAGAAATAAAATTTTAAAAAATCGAGGTGGCAGAGAGTGCTTATCTATTGACCATAATAGTTTCAAGTATCTTTGCAGCTGAGGGTAGAAGAGGTGAGTGTCTGCTTTTCTGATTTTTTTTGTATCCTCCAAACAGACTTTAAGAGGCTGTCAACGGACAGCCTGAATGGCGTGGTACCCAGGCCAACAATGGTAATAAAGACAGGTTGTTGCATAGGTATTCTGGCACAAGGGAGTGCGAGTAAAGAGGTGTCTCTTCCAGGGCAAAGTGCACACATGAAAGTTGTCACGGAACTTTAGGTATGGCAACATGTAATGGAATGACAAGAAACTCTAATACAGAGTGTAGCTGGGACAGATGTCAAGAATCTGTAGAAGTTGGATGTGGACTGGAGAATGACATGGAAGGAAAAGAAGAAAATAATTGCCTTGTCATGAGACGACAGCATGGAGCACTACAGTGGTGGTGGTCGTGGAGATGAATAAAACTCTGTGAAGGGTGAGCCCGGGGCTAATAGGGATAAAACTAGTTTTGAGTTGCACAGGAGAATGATATTTCCTTCAAAAACAGGGAAATCATGAGGAAATATGGAAATTTTAGGTTTCAGTGAAAGAAAAAAATTACAAAAATTTCAGAATGTTTTTTTTGGTCATCTTTTCACATGGGGCCAAACAGTGTGTAAGTTTTATAAAACCTATACATCTTCCTTCTCTGCTCCCTACTGTAGTAATAGAGTGCATAAACTCTTCCTAAATAAGTTTCTTAATAAGTTTCTAAATGTTTTCTTTCTGAAAATTGTTTTAGGACACCAAGATTCTTTCCTTAGATTCCAGAAGCATTAATTTCAGCAGCCCTATAAACACCTGCCTAGATGCTGAGGCTGTATTTAAGCAATGCACATAAAAGAGATCTCCAAGCTCATGCATGAGTGAGCCCGTGACATAGAGCATCCCCCTTGGGGTCTGAACACCCTGTAGAAGAGGGCTGTGCACCCATGCCAGCTGTAAGTTCAACAGAAGTCCTTGCTCTGGACAACCAGGAAAGGAGCAATGGCAGATGTGATCCTGTTCTGTCAGTACAGTCTAAATATTATTGGAGGACTTTTTAAATACATATAAGGCAAAACTGGGAAGAACACATTATATCCAAAACCACCTTATTTTACGGCATGAGAACTATTTTCCCTCTTTGCCCCCTAATGCATCTTAAGGCAACAGAATATTGATGCGCTTTCATGAGTCTTTCCCCAGTTCACAGTGTGCCCAAAGGTTCTCCTGCACCTCCACTCCCCTCCTCACTGGTGGCCTCTCTAGGCTGATGAAAAGCCTTGAAGGGATTTTTTAGCAGACCATGTCCTCCTGACAAATTGCCAGATGCTAAGGAGAAACCTGTTTGTTGTTCTTTCTTTTGCTTCACCTTGCCATTGCTATGTAGAGAGCTGCATGTCCCTACCATCATCTCTCTCAGTGCTGTCTCTCTGACTATAACTAGCAGTACACCAACACTATCATGAAGGGTTTATTTGTCCAGAAAAGTGAGTGAAGAAACTTAAATAAAGTCATTTATGTGAAAAAAACTCACTAAGCCCTCACCAAAGAAACACGAAAAATATCATTATGCGCCTGTGTGCTATTGAAGGCATTAAAGGAATTGTCAGTTTTAATATTTATGGTCTTGATGGTTTTCTGTCTTAAGCTTTGACTTAGAAATTATAATGATTATGTTTTTACAATTTTTAAAATATTTTATGCCTGTAAGACGCAAAATACACAAATACTGTATGCCAGATCATCAGTTGTCTTTTCTCCTATATTGTAGCACTTGCTGAAATTTATTTTGATCGATATGTAACAAGTGATGATCTTCACCTCATCCCAGACCACTTCACTTCTCCTAAAATCTCTTAGGAATTAGCCAGAAAGAAGTACTTCTTAACTATGGCTAACATTTAACTAATGTTAAAGTAAAAAATAGTTGTTGTTTCACTAACCTAACCCAAATATTGCTATTAAATTAGGAAATATGATTTCTTTTGGAAAGAAGACAAATGCTAGATGCAGGTATTTTTCCAGTGCAGTATGTTCTGTGCAGCACTGCCATTCCCTTGCTGGAGCCCTGGGCTGTGCATGCAGAAAGTGCCCTCCTGCTGAGGCCTCGCTGCTGCTTTCTGGGGAGCGCCTCCGGCAAGAGGTGCAAGGGCTCCAGTTCAAGTCCCTGCTGCAGTAATGTGCCACAGAGAACCTGTGTCTCCTGGAAGTAGCTATCCTGGTAGCAGTTTTAAAGCTACACGTGTGTCTCACCTTCTTCATCTTGTAGAATAAAAGTTAGAGTACTGAGTGAACAGCTTTAAAAACTGAACAGACTTCACCGGTTTGAGATTACACTCATCTTTCCTTAAGTTTTACAGTTTTTAATTTGCTAAATAATGGGGTATTCATAGTGGTCTGAAATACCTACTCTATCATTTATGTTCTCTGCTTGATAATTTTCATGTCTTTAATGTCTTTCTGTTCACCATCACTACCTTAGATTGAAGATAGTCTTTGAAACACATTTTTTCATTTTTAACTTGTTGTTTGACAAGTAGTGATTGGAAAAATAGTTTCTAACCAAGAAAGCAATTTTAAATTAGATATTGCTTTTCTCCAAACTAAATCAAGGCCCTGTAGACATTATGGCAGGTTCGATTTTGAACATGTTCTTCAATGATTAATTAGTAGACTATGGAGTCATAGAATCATAGGATGGTTTGGGTTGGAAGGGATCTTAAAGATCATTGAGTTCCAACATTCCTGTCATGGCCAGGGACAACTTCCATTAGGTCAGGTTACTCAAAGCCCCATCCAGCCTAGCCTTGAGCACTCCTGGGTATTGGGTGTCCACAGCTTCTCGGGTCAACTTGCTCTGGTGCTTCACCACTCTCACAGGAAACATAATTTCCTAATCTATAATCTAAATCTATTTCAGTTTAAAATCATAACCCATACCCCTTTTCCTTTTACTACATGCCCCTGCCAAAAGTTCTTCTCCATCTTTCTCAGAGGCTCCCGTTAGGTACTGGAAGTCTCCTATATAGTCTCCCTGGAGGGTTCTTTTCTCCAGGATGAACAATGTCACCTCCCTTAGCCTGTCTTCATAGAAGTGCTCCAAGTGCTCTGAGCATCTTCATGGAAACACTCTGGAACAGCTCCAACAGGTCCATGTCCCTTTTATGTTGGGGGCACCAGTGAGGGAGGCTGTGCTCCAGGTGGGGTATTACAGCAGCAGAATAAAGGGGCAGAATCGCCTCCCTCACTTTCTCGCTGCCTCTTTTTCAGCTTCCTAAGCCTAGAAGAGAAAAGCCCTGAATATTAATCAGGTTTCTTGGGTGCCTCTCCACTCCAAAACTTTATTCCATGGTACTCTACCAAGCAGAACTCTGAAAGTCTGCTCTTCTGAAATTCAGGTTAAAGAGATTACTGTGTACTCTTCTCATTGCCCTAAGGATCCTGAGCTCCACTACTTCATGGTCACTGCAGTAAAAGCTGCCCTTGAGCTTCATAATCTCTACCAGCCCCTCCCATTGGCAAGAATAAGGACCGGCAAGCACATGTCCTCATTGGCTTCTCTATCACTTGGAGAAGGAGGTTACTGCCAATGCATTCCTGTAACCTCCTAGATTACCCTGCTGTGCTGCACTTCCGACGGATATCAGGCTGGTTGAAGTCCCCACGAGGACTAGGGCTTGTAAATATGAAGTTTCTCCTATTGTAGAGGGCTTTGTCAGCTCAGTCTTTTTTGGGGTGGCCTGCACCAGACTCCCACTAGATTGTCACCTGTTCCTGCCCTCCCCTTAATCCTGACCCATAAACTCTCTGCTGCTCATCCATTCTCAGGCAGAGCTCCACGTGCTCCAGCTGGTAATTGACAGAGAGGGCAACATCACCTCTTTTCCTTCTCTGTTTTTCCTTCCTAAACAGTCTGTATCCTTCTCTTACAAGACTTGAGTCACAGGAGCCATCCCACCATGTCTCTGTGATGCCATCACAGCACTGCAGGTGTACACAGATTTTGTTTATTCCTTGGGCTATTTGCATTTTGCATAGAGTCATTTAAACTGAGCCCACCACTTACTGTCTAGAGGGGCTGGAATTCCTTTGTGCAGTTTTTCCATGCTGGTATTTTAGTTCATACCCAGGTAATGTTGCCCATGTAAAGGCTCAAATACATGATCACATTACTGAATATCAGCTGAAGTTCAATGCTTGCTCATCCATACACTCCTCCCTGGCACACAGGTGAGGTAATAAAGCCTATAACCTAAATAGTGAGTGAGGTTAAACTGGCAGGATGCTAAGAATGAGCACATACATGTCTGAGTTAATGCACTTTTACATCTTGAGCCTCAGAAACCTGGTCTGAACCATAAATCACACACATAGTGTGCAATTTCAGTGTCAATTCAAGGGGACAGGAACCCATGCTCTGCCACTAACCCTCAATTTCCTGGTATCATTTGAAGGACTTCTGGTACGATGATGCATGCTGGTCTGTTTCATTATGTTTGTGCTCTTACTGTGACAAAAAGGCAGAAGCAAGTAGCTTTATCTCCCTACTAGCTCCCTTAACATGAGAACCTCACATGTGTGGCTTTATGGTGTCCTGCATCATGCTCCCATGCTCCTCTCAAACAGTAGAAAAATAGGATGTTCAAAATGAAGCAGCAGATGCAATGCTGGGCTAGTACACTTTTATTTTTATTTTTTTTCTGCACAGCACTATTTTTAAACATTTGCTATGAAAGCCATCCAAAAGAAAAACTGTTAAGCTGGAGAAGGTAGGGTTTTGAACTCTTTATCAGAAAGTAGACTATTCTGTGAATTTCAGAACTTTTTCTATATATAGTTTGAGCAAATATACCACAAGGAATAAATGCGTGTTTTAAGTGAGGTTTCATTCCAGAACTCCACAAAGAGCCATCACTGAAAACAGTGAAAATTATTTTGTGGTTATGCAAAATATATGACTCATACATGGATAGAAGGGGAAGCATGTAATCAAAAAAAGAAAAATCACAAAATAACCGTATTTGTCTCTTTTTTTTTGGTTTTACACACTGTTTATACTGCAAATATGGTGAAAGTTGTTTACTGTGCTACATTCATAAAAATTATGTTTGTTTGAACAATGTAGTTTTGAGGCTAAGAAGCTGCACTCAGACTTAATGACTAACAAAATTAAAAACTCTATATAGAATTGCAACAGAATCACTCAGGGCACATCCTAATTTCCATGGAGCTGGAATCCCTGTCTCTGGGCTTCTGATCTCTAGTACTGATCTGCAGAAGGTCCACCCCTGGTGATACAAGTCAACATTGTAATCTGCTTCTTCACATGGGTCTTAGATCATCTTTCAATGCAGTAATGTTATTTGACACATGATTTTTAGGAATCTGAAGGAAGTCTAGAGAATTAATTTATTTTCTGCAGTTATGTTCACATTAATTTAATTTATACTCAGCAGTGACTGCATTGTTTTATTCAATAGAATATCCAATTCTTAAACCGAAATTGTCTCGCGAAGATATAGGGTCAGACTAGGTTTGTGGGAGCAATGCTTAAAATGAGAACAACCTCAACTATTTTCTTATTAGTATAGTTTATCTATTAGTCAAATGAGGGTCATGGAGTTTGCTAAAAATACCCCTATAAATGGGTAGAAAAAGGATCCTTCTTATCCCTCCATTCTCTGCAAAGTTAATACAATTATTATATCTTGCAGTACACTTTGTGCTGTTTATTTTTGCCATGGTCTTCCAATCTGTACTCTCCAGTAAATTCAAGTAATCAAAACTCTTTCTCCATATACCTCCTGGAACATGATCCCCAGTGTTTTTATTTGTGAATGCAATGACATATCTAATGCTACTACTGTGACTGAGAAGAACACAGGACCACTACCAACATGGATGCAAACGATGCCAGCTTACACTACCTTATCTTGTGTTTGCTGTGGGTGGGGGCATGCTCTGCTCCGCCAACATGGTAACTTCTTAGACCACTGTAATTCAGCTGAAGGCCTAAATCTAACACTTCAGACAACCCTTGTAATAATACAGCTCCATCCCTCCAAGCAAATATCTGGGCTGTTAAAATGTCATAATCAGTAAAAATATATCTCTTTAAGTAGAGTTACCTTTCCATCTCTATTTCCCTTGTTTTACAAAGAGAACTGTATCCTTACAGTAATGCTGTAAGGCTTCCTTCATAAATGCATATATGGCACCTTGAAATAAATGAATGATAGATTTTGGACTTTAAATGAGAAATAATAAGGATTTTTTTTAAAAATCATTGATCCCATGCCAAAGAGAATTCTATATCAACATCAACAAATTTGAGACTTTTTACTTAATAGATGGAACATTCATCTGTTACTTGTTTTTTTCTTCAATTGAATTTAAAGTTTTATCATAGTATTTCCATAGTAAGTGGTCTTTATCATGCAATAGTAGTTTGATAAAACTCTCAAAAAAAGGAGTAAAACTTGGAGGGAGGATAACTACTTTCATATTATAAATTATATGTAAAATGGATAGTTTTCATAATGATACATAATGCACTGCTTTAACTGTCCACTTTGTATTGTACAATGCTTTGTCTGTGTGGAATTGCACCAGCTGTACCTGCTGTGCCTTTGTAGAGTCCTATTCAGCACTCCTTATTCACTCCCTCCTTTGGCAAAGCCCCCTCTGAAGTCAGTGTGTGATATGCTACAGTAAGAAGTGCTGAATAGGACCCTTAAATGATAACTCCTTGGAGGACGAAACTGCCACTTTTCTCACACTTCTCTTACAGTATAATGCAATTTGGACTGAAGATGCTATGAAAATACTACTAATAATAGATTGAGCAACTACATCAGGCAAATCATGGTAGTTTTCAATAAGCACCATCCTGTTTTCGGCATAAAGAGATCAAAGAAGGCTTCAGAATACCAGCATTGGTGTTAGATTCAGATATGGAAAGCAGTAGCTTTTTTAATTTTACAAAGTCCACAAATATTATGTGAAATATTAATGTCATAAATGAATATTTTTTCAGAAAGGTATTATATAGTCACAAGATTTTTACCAGTTGGAACATTTTCAGCCTCTACGCCATAACTATGTCTTAGACCTAAATCTTATACAAGTGAACAAAGTACAACTATTTGTCATTTGAGATTAATCTAAGTTCTATATTAATCTATGTTTAGGTTTTTCAAAAAGTGAAGCTCCACAGAATCATTGTCTCTTCAAAAATTCAAGATTTCTTGGCCTTCTACAATTTTACTCATTTGCTTTGACAAACTCTCTGTGCCAACAAACCCTAGCCAATTTTATATCTTAAAAAAAGAACACTTTAAACAATTTCACTAATCACCTTTACAGCTTTGGTTTTAATTAGATGTTTTGCTTCTTCAGCTTACTGGAAAGAGCTAGATAGCTTCTAACCATGTCAGTCTACATAACAGCAGGTGTCAGCTTTAACTGCCTCTGAAAATTTTAAATGTATTCAATTAAAAGGATCCCTTAGAGAATGATACTTTTATGTTCATTTGTCTTATGCGAGGTTTGCAACATGTTTTCTTTCTATACAGTATGTTCTTGTTGATTCTGTGACCCAATTATGGCTAAAATTTTAAATGTCAGAGTACATTCAGTCAGTGCTTTCATCTTAATATAATCCATCAGAAAAATGGATTCTTCCACAAGTGTCATTTGGGAAGGTAAGTCTCTCTCTCTCTCTCTCTTTTTTCAGGAAACCAGGGTAATTTTGACACCAGAACAGTAAGTGGTTATCTGAGCAGTGATAGGCGAGAAAATTGATAGCTTTGAGATCTGAAAGGGATGGCTTCTCATATTCTGATCTCAATACATAAACCTGTATTTGTAGATAGGTATCTTTGTAGGCCTTCCTGGAACTGGAGTAAAAGAACTGCAGAGAAGGGCAGACACTATAAAGCAGGACAGACAGATATATAAGCTGTAAATGCTTAAATGCAATTAAAATAAGCATGCTTGTCCTTCAGCCCCCATCAGGAATCTCCTTCCCCCTGAAAACCTAGTTTAAAGTCCCCTCAATAAGTTCTGTCAATTCATAAGATAAAATCCTTCTGCCTTTAGCGGAGATGGAGCCCACCCAGTTCCAGCAGGCCAGGGGCCATAAAGGTCACTCTGTGATCAAAGAACCCAAAATGCTGCTGATGACACCAACCCTTGAGCCACTTCTTGATAATGTGGGCTATCCTATTCCTTTAATCATTCTTCTCTGCCACCAAAGGGACAGAACAGAACACTACCTATGCCTCTGTCCTATCAACCACTTGACCCAGTGCCCTAAAGTCCCTTTTAATTGCCCTGATGCTCCTCTTTTCAGTCTCATCACTGCCAACCTTGAGAATCAAAAGTGGGTAATAATCAGAGGGCTGGATCAGCCCAGGGAGTCTCTTGGCAATATCCCATACCAGGGCCCCAGGGAAGCAGCACCTCTCCCTATGGGAAGGGTCAGGTCGACATATGGGGTCCTCTGTTACCCCCACAAAGGAGTCACCTGCTAGTACCAGTTGCTCCAAATTTCATTACATCAGGGATGACACGATAACCAAACTGCCTCTGATTGGGTCCCAACAAGAGCTCCCAGTGAGTCAATGTCTAACTTTAACAAAATCAAGAGGTGATTTTTCATTGTTTGTAGAATCAATCACTGAGGACTGGCCATCTGTGACTAAACCAGGTACTTACCATATGTGAACCCATCACATTTTCATGAGTGCCAGGTCTTAAGAGCTAAGATTAACCTGAAATCCTTGCAGATAAATTAATGATGATATGCTCTAGTTACAGCATAGTTGGTAGTGTGATATTTAAAAAGATATTCTAAACTACATTTGAAATATATTCTGAATACACTGCTACTCAACAAAGTTCAAACTCAATCTAGGGGAAAAATTTCATCTGCAATGTACAATGGTTTTGGATAGCCAGAATTTTAAAAATCCCATGTGGGCAGATCATGGCTGAAGGAAATGATGTTTTAAAGTCAGAGGATGCTGATCACATAATCTGTTTGAATTGAAAGACATCTTTCAATAATCTCAAAATTATTTTGCTCAAAAGTAGATCAGGAAGAGAGAGGTGATTCATGAAAATCTATCAGGAACACTGCATACATGAAAGAAGAAGGAGAAAATAGGGATGTTATGGAGAAGAAATTTTTAAAAATTTGAAAATTTGGAATAGACTGCAACAAAGCAAAAAAAAACATTTTTAAGCTTGCTGCTTATTAAAAACTATTTACTTGAAAGAACTCAACAAAATAGCAGGAGAAAGAAAAGAAAATAGAAAAAATAAAAAAACAAAACAAAAATAAGAAAAAAGTAATGGATCAACAAAAGAAAAGAATAAAGGAAGCTGTTAAAATTTGTACAGACAAAATGTAAAGGATGATCTAGCAGTAAATATATCAATAAAAAGAAATAAAATAGTTATTGGAACAAATCTGGATGTGCATCAACATTAGTACAAAGAAAAGGCAGAAGTGATCTTTCTTCAATTTCTGGGTCATGAGACACCTATAAATATAACAATTATTTAGTGGAAGAAAATGTTTCCAGAAACTGCCAAAATTGAGGAAGTCTCTTATCTCGTGACAGTGATAAAGAATTACAAAAAATATTATTTCTCAGAATAATGAGAAAAAAATTTTATGTACAAATAAAGGAAATAAAGTTATATTTCAGTGTTGGCAGCTTTCTCTGTCTGCTTTTGATAGATCTCTCTTGCGTCCTGATATGGAATTAAAGGAAACAACATACATGCTATCAGATCTACCACATCCATTTCTTATAAAGAGAAAATTTTAAAATTATTACCAATGTTTAACAAGTCCAGATGAATCTATAACTTCACCATTTGTTCAGAGGTGACCAGTTTGGGGTAAATAACCATGATTACCAAGTTGTTGGATTCAATAAACTTGACTCCATTTTATATTAACATTTTACATTGTTAAATGTATCAATGTGAGTGTAAATGTAAAGGAGAACTGAGTACCTTAGTCAAATAAAAAATATTGTTTGTGGTGAATGAGTTGCATTCCTATTAGAGTTACAAAATAATTTACAATACAACAAACACATTTAAATCTGAATTATTATTTTGTTTTCACTTATATTCTTCATGCTCTTGGGCCAGTGTTCTCTTCCAACTTTTTGAATTTTAGAATCCTATGAAACTTTCTCTTTGGTCTCATTAGTCTTGTTTTAAAAATAACTTTTATGGTGCCTGAGTGTGTTGCTTGATAAAGTCATACCTCTTTTAATAAGGTCCTTGGTTATCTTTAGCAATAGTTTCTATGTCTAAAGTCCTTACTTATCTCCATGACAGTAGCCACATTAGCCTAAACTGTTAATCTAGGAGTCTGTACTGCTTAACAGGGTGTGGGTTGCTGCAGATCTTTGGAAATTCTGAGTGTGGTAGTTACATGAGTTATTGACCCAAAGACTTAGTGGAAAAGAAGAAGAGATGTTAAATTTGTTAAAAAATTAAAGTATGCTAAAATGCATTGGAATAATTTTTTTCTATTTTATATATATTTTCCACAGTTCTACATTCTGAGTCATAATCTGTTTCAAAAAAGCATTATTTTTCTTCCTACCTGAATTCCATCTAATGTTCAATGTCAATTGATGTTTTGTTGACTGGTTTTGGTTTTTTGCACAGTGGCAAGAAACATAAAATTAAGAAAGAACTGAAAAAAAAGAAGAGCAAGTATTTACAGTAATTGCACGAATACAAGCCGCACCAATTTGACTAAGATTTTGCTCCTAAACCGGAAATGTGGCTAATAATCAGGAGCGGCTAATATGTGAATAATTTTCTGACATTTACAACCTCAGAAGTGCCAGCCAGAGCGCCGAGCCGAGCTGCTGCAAAGTCGGCATTTTGCGATTGTTACAAATTGCTACTCTGTTGCACCACGGGTGGAGCCTGGCTGCCTGCAGGCAGCACGGGGGGCGGGGAGAGAGGAGGGAGAGCTCTCTCCTTCCCTCCTCTACCACAGCCCGGGGAGAGACGGGGGGGCCCCGCGCCGCCACTGCTGCGGCTCGGGGAGGAGCGGGGGGACCCGGGCCGCCCCTGCCGCTGCTCGGGGAGGCGGTGGGGGGCTCCGTCCCCGCCTGCTGCTGCCGCTGTGGGAGCGGGGGGGCTCCGTCCCTGCCTGCCACCACAGGGCAGCGCCGGGCCGTGGTGACCGAGCCCAGTGGCAGCGGCAGTCAGCCCCGAGTGGCCCCGCCGAGCGGCAGCGTCGGGCTGGGCTACCTGGCCCCGTCAGCAGCCCCTAGCGGGCCGAGCCTGCACAGCCTTAGCTGAGCCAGTAAACCCCGCCCTGCTGCTGTTCTGTTACTATTTGGCAACTTTGTTGCATGCGGGTCCTCGCTGCGAACGACAGAGCGGCTTATATTCAGGTGCGGCTTATTTATGGACAAAAAACGAAATATTTGCCAACACCCAGAGATGCGGCTTATACTCAGTGTGGCTTGTATTCGTGAATTTACTGTAGTCTTAATAGCAGCTAGAAATCAGATTGCTACTTGTCCAGAATACACAAACAAGCTATTAATAATAAAGTTAATATCATAAGCCAAATTTGAAAGCTATTGCTTACATGTAGGGATAGGAAAAGGATATTTATACCATAAAAGAGATTCAACTGTATAGGTACTGTAACAGTATTTTACAATTTTTACTCATTGCCTCTTCATATGTGTGTGCTGTGTGTATACTTCAGCTGTTTCTGCAGTCATTAGTTGTGAAGAGTTAAGCTATTTTTGAGTAAAAGTGTACATAAAAATCAACCACATTGTTCTGAACTCCTATAGTCTTGTTTAAACCACAAGCAACATGTGTAAGTTCTCATTTCAGCATTTTAAACTTATTAAGATAATTGAATAAAATGAGTCTGTAGCAGGAAATTTTCAAAGTACCTCAAATGGAATTTATATTTCACAATACAAAACATTGTACAAAACAAGTGTAACACAGTTGTGACTGCTGAAAGCTATTTTTTCCCCATGAGTACTTTGAGAGAAACAATGAAGATTTCTAGTAGAAACTCAAAATGCCTTTCTCTTTGCTCTCTCTCCAGAGACTTGACTGTTCAATAAGCTACCCACTGTACCTTGTACTTTTTCTTGTTATCTCACTTGCAGTGGGTGATAGTTAAGGGTCTGGGGAATAAAAATCAGATCATATTTTAGCAGCTAGCCATCAGTCATGGCTTTCCATGTAGCAAAGTATGTGCTAACCAAAGTCTAAACAGTTATGCAGTATTTAGGTTTTGCTCCTTATACTGACATTTCTGAAACCAATGTCTGATGTGCTTGTAAGAAACCAGGTTTGATCTGGGGAAAATGATCAGCTACATAGGATTAAGGATAGGATAGGATAGGATAGGATAGGATAGGATAGGATAGGATAGGATAGGATAGGACAGGACAGGACAGGACAGGACAGGACAGGACAGGACAGGACAGGACAGGACAGGACAGGATAGGATAGGATAGGATAGGATAGGATAGGATAGGATAGGATAGGACATCCTGAGTTGTTTGGGACCCTCAATGATCACTGAACTGAACCCTTCACACATCCTGGTTGAATAGCTTCTGGTTTACTGTCCAGAAGATGTATGTGAATGGTTGGAAGGAGAGGGGAAGGAAGCCAGTATGACTGTTGTACTGAACTTGATTCTTCCAGCATAGAAATTTTACATCACAGAGTCTCTCTCTTGGGAAGACATTATTAATTATGATTATTATTATAGTCTTGTAGTAACATATGAATACTAATTTTTTTTTCTTTGAGGTAGGTTGACTTCTCTCTTCATTTCTTTTCCTAAATTATAACTCTACAGTAGGTCGTGGTACTAATTAGCTGAATTGGAAGTTGCATAGAAAAAAATCTAGACATTATGATGTGAACATACCATTTAATGAGGACTATGAAACTAAAAATGACATTTTTCCCTATAATTAAAAGTAATTTTTATTCAGTCATATTTCTTACTTTTGAAAGAACTTTGAACAGTCTGACTTACAAAATATATTTGAAATATTTGGGATTTGTACTTAAAATTCATCTGTAATTAAAACAATTTTTCTGCAATAGTCAACTCAAAAAAATTCTACATCCCTTTCATTGAGTAGAAGATTCAAAGCAGTTCATATATGACACAGGATGTTATGGGAATGCATATAAAGTGGCTAAATTTGCCATAAGTTCAACCTTTTTTAGAAACTGGTAGGGGGAAATGGTTAATTTTGCCCCACTGCTGATGAATCCTCAGTTATTCTAACTTTGCTGAAACAAAATGTATTAAATATAATGTCAAAAGGTCTCTATGTATTGCTATAAGACAATATGGTCTGTATCAAATAAAAAAATCATGCCACGAAGGAAATGGAAGTCACTGTGAACTCTTTAGGTGTAGGGCTTAGTGCCCCTCATATTTGTCTTTGTCATAAGCCTTAGTCAGTTGAAGCACATCAGGTTCATACATGAAATATCATGACCTTTGTTTCTCTTTCTGTCTTTGAATAGCTGAGGTCTTATGTGTATGGGTCTGTGTTTTTCTAGTTTGGTGTCATGCTCCTCTTCCCCCAGAAAATGTTTCTTATGTCTCTGCAAGTTGTCAATAGTATTACAGCTCACAAGTGATACAATCCATAGTGAAAAGTGAATGGACCTGAACTGGAAATAAAAAAGTTATTTTTAAAACTGCTTCCTTATGTGTTCATTCAGATTATTTGTAAACACAAAAATGGTTTATTTGTCTCAAAATGAAGCAAATAAACAGGAGAATAAATAATACGCATTCAAATAATTAGAAGATAAAATATCTTTGAGGATATACATCCATTTGCTAGAAACACTGCAGTAGTTCTGATTTGGTTTAGTACATGAATGATGATATTTTTAATTTTGACTCTTTTAGTTTCTGCTTTGGTTGTTAAAGGCTAAATGTTTCTTGCTTAGAGTCAGCTTCCTTGTTAAACACTTAAGACTGACCATTTCCTAAGAGAGCAGTGGTGGGTACCCAGATGGGGGAACAGTGTTGCAGGGTGCAGCACAGCTGGACAGGCACTGGGGTCAGCTGGGAAACAAGCTGTAAGCTGCTGGGAGCAACGGGGATGGGGATGGGCAGGAGGCTCATCCATGGAGATGCTCCTTGCTTTCTCAGGGCTGCCACAGCCTCTCCCTGCCTGCTCATGGCCTGCTTTGCCTGGACATGCTCTCCTGGTCTGCTCCCCGAAGGCGCTGGCTCCAGCTCCCAAAGGCAGACAGCCACATGGCATTGCCCCCGGAGCTGGGGCTATCTGGCACTTTGCTCCCGCCAGTGCTGTGCAAGGTTGATGCCCTCTGTCCCCAACTCCACCTGACCAGGATGTGGCACAGACACTGCTGTGCTGTCCCACTGACAGCGGGTCCATCTGAAACCTTGCTGACAAAATGTGCATTTGTTTTGTGCTCTATTAAAGTGTGAACCTCCATGGTAAAGATTACAGGACGCACTACTGATTTGAATGTGTCTTATGGAATGTTCTAAAATACTTGAAGCCTAATGAAATTGTGAGTTTTATTCCAAATGTCTTTGTAGTTCAGTGACTTGGCCCTCAGTTACTTTCAGCTTTTCTTGTATTTGACTCCTCACTGTTTCACAAAGTGTTAGACAGTGACCTCAGCATGCTGCCTTCCCAGGGGACCAAGTAATGTCTGGGGAGAAGGGAGTATCTGCAGCTTTTGCTTTGAGTCTTTGCCCCCACATCTTGGCTGAAGCTTATAAAAATAATCTGAGAGGGTTTCATGGCTACATATGGAAGTAGACTACAGCTATTTTCTTCTGACATGGGTATGACTCACATGCCAAAAACATAAGGCCCTGGTTTTGCAAATTTCACAGTTCAGGTATCCTCTTCTCCTGACATGAGTCCCTTGAAATACAGAACCACCTTCTTGGTTCAAAATGTAGGAGAAGGGCCACAGTTGTTAAATTCTATGATTTCAATATGCATTTACTCTTGAAGGGTTTCCAGGCGCCTTTAACATTAAGCAGAACATTTAAAAGAGATTTTCTGCTTGTTTCACCTTGGAATCCTAAGGAACAGTGCATTTTAAGTGGCATTTGTGAGATACACTAAAAATAATAATATGTATCTCAAGCCTTAGAAACTAAATTTCAATAAAACTGAATGTTGGCATTGGATTTCTTTTAAAAAAAAACAAAACACAAAACCAACAAAAAATCCCACCCCTCTGTTTGGGACTAGTATAAGGGGAAATTGCCATTAATGTCCCTGTCAAATACAACATACACAGCCAAACCTGTGAAGTTTCCCTGAGTTCAGACTGGTTATCTCACAAATCTGTGCAAAGCTCTGGTGAATAATTTATACCAGGCTTGAGGTGACAAGTTAAACACACCCATTTTGTCTAAAATGCTATGAAGGCATCAAGATGGAGCCAAGCTGCAGGGTGAGTAGAGCTCGGTTGATGGGAATCTGAGCATGTCGAGAAGGGGGGATGCTGCTGTAAAGAAAGTGAAATGTAATGAGATACTTTTTCATGCATAATTCATGGGTGAAAACATGACTGCATAAAAAGCCATGGATTTTAACAAGGCAGAGCTGCAATCATACACATTATCTTCCCAGAGGAACTTTATATAATATTGGTGAAAAAGAGAGGATTCTGAATACCAGTACAAAATAAAGCTGACGTTTTCAAATGCAGTAGAATTTACTTTAATGTACAATGGTAGTAAAGGAAACAATTTATATTTAAACCTCAAAATAGTTCCTAGGAAAAAAAATACTTTAAAACATATGCCTGCATTTTCCAGCTTAAAGAAAAAATAAGATGAGGAATGAGAAAAATACCTCATCTGGATAAAAAAAAAATTTAAAATGCATAAGCAGTATTTTGTTGAGTGTGTTGTTAGGATTGTGCTTTGAAATCTTTTGCAAGCATTTTCACTTTTTAGAAGCAAAACTTTTGATAGGAATGACTGCTGTGAACAGGCTTTAAAAAAGATAAAATGTTAGCTATTGTCACCATAAAATTTAATTTGGTTGCATTTGCAAAAGCAAATACTGTAATTCAGCTTTCAAGAACAGTTTAGTGGCTAGCATATGACTGTTTGAAATGGTGTTTAACGCTTGGGGTATTTAGTTGAAGGGATTAAAAATGGAATGTTGATTAAAGCTTGGGATGTCTTAAATTTATCACCACAAAATCCTAATGACAGACTTAGCTGGAAGGAACAGGGGTGCCTCCTTTAGCTGTTCACTTAGTAGGAGCAGATCACATACAGTAAAGGCACCAGAACAAGTCATAGAGAGCTTCAGAATCACACAAGCTGAAAGACTCTGTGAAGTTATTTGTTTAGTTTACACTGCACAATTTCAATATTTTTGAGGAAAGTGAAATAGCCATTTTTGCATCCAGTTATGGTTTTATAGTCCTGACAGTTGGGTGAAGAAAGCATTAAGGGTTCAAAATGATTGATATTTCAAAGTGTTCACCTTCTATGGGATTTTTTTTTCCCATCTCAGTTGTACAGTTTGAGAAGCAGAGAAACACTACAAAGAGAAGCAGGTTGAGTTGGTACAGTCACTAAACAATCTAAGCCATTTAAATAAAATTATGTTATTAACCCCTGATAACAAGAAATAGAAAAGCCTTCAGGTTTTGACAGTAAAAATAAAAAGGTATCTTTTTTGACCTTGGCAATAATTTAAGATCTCATATAGAATTTTATCAGTTCACAGCTTTTATAGCAATACAAGCTAAAAGAAGCATATAGCTTCCCTTTGCTATCTTAGACCAGCACTGTAACAGTGTTTTCATCTACGATCTCTGACTGTGTTCTTCACTAAAGGCTTTCCTTCTTATCTGTTGTCTGCATTTTTAATTTTTCCTAATGTCGTCTCAGTAGAAATCATTGCTCCTCTGCAGTTTTTCCAGACATTGCATTGCCTTTAAAGAACATGACAGCGATCAGTCGCACATCCTGCCTTAGTGAAATCTGATTTTCTGTCAGTTTATTCCAGGACTGATTTGACATACTTGCTCATCCCCCATGTAGGAGACTTTAGAACTTGAGCTCATCCTGGTCTTTGAACAGCTAATTTTCTGTAATGGTTTCCCTGTTTTTAGTTAAGGGAGACAAATAAAGGAGGAAGAGGACATGAGGATTCCTCAGTCAAAGCACAGACCATCTCACAGTTCCTGCTGTAGAATTTAAAAAGGACTTCTTTCCATCTCTCCCCTCTACTTCTTAGAAGTTCTGCTGTCCTCCATACGTTAACACTGGCTTTGACTGAGTATTTAGCCTCACTGATACAGCCATTTCCAAGTACGGAAAAGATTTGTTGGCTTACGTACCTGTTCTCCCTGTGATGAAGTTTTCTCCTGTCTTCCACCAGGCTAAATGGCTAGCTGAATATTTGGAAATGTAAAGCATCTGAGATGGGAATCAAATGACAATATTATTAAAATCTCCCTCAAGGCACCATGTGACACAGGCTGTGCAGTTAGGAGGATGCAGATATGCTGAGCTCACACAACTGTTTTTTTTTTTTTTCCCCTGTTTATTTTCTTCTTAATTTTGAAGAGGACCCCTCAAAGTTTTTGTGATATTATTGTGCCAGATGTGTGCAGGGTCAGAGACTCCATGGTTTTGTATCAATGAACTCTGCTTTCAGTCTTAGTGATTTGAGCCTCTCTGTGTCTTGATGTAAACTGAAGTATTACTTGTTTGATTTTCTAAGGCACTGGAATACATTATAACAACATTCCAAATTCTGACCAGTATTCTTAGAAAAAAAAGTAAAAAAACACTTTAGAATAAAACTGCTAGAAAAATATTGGTATGGACCCCAATACTACAGCATGGTTATGTCAAAAAGTCTGACATCAAATGACTGTCAATAAGTCTAAAATTTTAGACTAAGGTCATTAATTAATGATCTCTGAAGAAGTTTAAATATTCCAGTCAGTTGGGCAAGGTGTGGGAAAAGCTGCAACCTGGTATACAAAAATCTTAATTCTGATACTTGCTTTAAAACTGATTGCTCTATGGATTTTGGCAAAGTACTTAATCTCTTAATTGTATCTCTAAAATAGTAGTGACAGTAATAGTGGGAATAGTAATAATATTCTAAATAAAGTTGAATATTTGCTTGTTGCTAAAATATTTTACATATGCTATGAATCTTAAGGTTTAAGGTACAGATATTAAGGTGCATCTAGACCTCGGTGTTAAGGCCTTGCTAAGAATTCATGGTCAGCATTGTGTCTTCTTAAATTAATGTTATTCAGGTTAAGCCATTGACATTATACAACCAGAAAGATTGTACATCCAACAGCAAGAAACTAGGCCTGTCAGAAGGCTGGAGGCAGCCAGAAAAGAGATTTTCTCTTAACACAAATCATCACCAAGGTTACTAAGAATATCCACATCATACATATTCTACACTCTTGCTTTTTAAGATGTGAAAATGAGACATATGCAGTGGTGCTTTAATTTAGATAATAATTTTCTATCTTTGGCAGAAAAATAATAGGACTGAAGAAAAAGACTTCTATCAATGCATTTTCCTGAAAAATGGCACTAAGAATGAAGTGATAAAGATAAACTATACTATATTTACCCATACCTGCAGTGCTATAAGGTCATAGGTGAAGTGTTATCAACACTAAGAAAGAAAAGGAATGCGGAACAAAAGTGTAAGTGAGAATTTTCATACCTTATGTGCAAGTCAGAGTTCAAAGCAGCTGGTATGTGAGACTGGTCTGTCCTGCTTTCTTGTTCTTTGGACTCCAAAAACCTAGCTAGGAAACTACCTTGTTACAGGGCAGCACCCTCACAGATATGCACCAGATATGCAGATATGCAGTTTTTTTCCTTCCTGTCCTTCCTCCAATCTAAAAAAAAAATATACCCTTTTCAGATATGTCTGGTTAATTTTATTCACATTTTTTAACATCTTTTAAAAATATTTTTGGAAAGGCAGTGATTTCATGTCTCCTTGTACACTCCAAGTGAAGTTCCCCTTCAGGAGGAGAGGTTGCCAGGGCCCTATCTCTGTAATATTTTCCTGAATTGCATTCTGTTTCTTTTTTGCACATGGTGACAGAAAAAAAAGAAATCACAGTAGAATTAATCAATTTCTTTGATACAAGACTACCTTATGGTACAGACATGATTCAACAGGTCCAGAATAGTGTTTTAAGAATATTCTCACTGACCCAGTCATTCTCATTTAGAATCAGTCTCCAAAGGAATGAATCCAAGCCACATGAAGTAGCTCTACCTGACCTCTACAACAAATATAAACAATGGTGAGAGGTAAGATACTCTGAAGTCCTTAAGGTAGCAGTTGAGTCTGTCTGATTTCAGTGCTGCAATTCTGCACTGGCCTTCAAAGTAGTATAGACACTTTCCTGATAGAGAGACAGTTTACTAAGAACCTTAACCTTTTCTTTGGTAAAAGGATTAATCAAATATATAGCAAATATTAGCTCCACTCAGGATCCATTCTGCTTGGAGCCATCACAGGATGGATATGAAATGGATATGCACGTGGTACAGCAAAAAAAAGGGAAAGACTACGATTTCATTTGCTGTGATCTGCCACAGTTACAGGATTGCACCCCTAATGAAACCTATACCACTCCTAGCAAATACCTCATCTTCATCAACTTTGCTCATTGTATATTCATGAAACTGTTCAACCTTTCAACTTCAAGACACAGCAAAACAGCTTATTTTCCAAAGGTTTTGTTGGTTTTTTTTCTAATACAGTAGCTCCATGTAGTCCATAAAGAGATTTGTGACAAAGTGTTGGCTCCACAACAAAATAAATGAATTCCAGTCTTCAGATCTCCTTGATCTCCAGATCTAAATTAACTGAAACACAGAACTGTAGTGGGCAACCATGACTACAGATGAGCAGATCAGATGATTTCATCTTCTCTGCACCTCTTGGACATGAAGGTCTTGTTGGACAAGCCTATTCAGGAATATCATATGCTTAATGACCTACAGTAGAGGCTGTACACATTTGTGTGCAGTAGTGGCTTCAGCAAGGTCAGATCTTTTTGCTTTGACAGATCACCTCTCTGAGATGTATCCTTGAACTATGATTTTTTATTTTCAAACCACATTTCTCCTATCAGATTGGAATTTCAATTTTGAGCACAGAACTGAGTATTACCACTGTGAGTTAAAGTTGATTGGTGTTTTCCCATCTGGTTAGAATGAGAATACAGAACCCTGAACTTGTGCCACTTCTAAAAAAGATCTAACTGAATTTGGAATTCAACCTTTCCTTACCATTTGCAGAAAATCATCACATTTTAAGTAATCAGAATGAATTGTGAACAGATGGACACCAACACACACTATTATTGTCACAATATATAGCTTGTCCATTATTGATTTTTAAGATAGGGAGCAACAAGAGTTCTGTAAGCAATCAAGAGAGACATCCCAAGTGGGCCTTGGGATGAATGTTCAAGGGATCAAGAACCCAAGCAGTGATCTTGTCTGTCCTTCAAGCTGTAGAGAATGATGATGAAAGAAACAGTAAGAGCCATTATATTAATACATGGTTCCTAGCCCAGTGTCACCATAGGAATTTTGCAGTTTCGACCACAGATCAGTTTACATGACACAGACCTGCTGGCAACAGACAGGGTACACCTGTCTCAAAGTGGGGGAAAGGATCTCTGCACAGGAGTTAGCAGGGTATTTTAACACCAGCCAGTAGCCAAATACCACACAGCCAGTCACTCACTCCTATCAGCAGGACTGGGGATGAAATCAGAAGGGCAAAAGGTAGAGAACTCATGTGCTGAGATGAAGACAGTTAAATGGGGAAAGTAAAAGCCACTCCCACAAACAAAGCAAAACAAGGAATTAATTCACTGCTTCCCATGGCAGGCAACTGTTCAACCATCTTATGGAGAGCAGAGCACCATCATGCAGAACAGTTACTTGGAAAGACAAATGATATCACTCCAAATGTTTTCCTCTTCCTTATCTCCCCAGGTTTATATACGGAGCATGAAGTGATATTGTACTGAATATCCCTTTGGTCAGGTTGGGTCACCTGTCCTTGCTGTGTCTCCTTCCAGCATCTCAAGCAAACCCACATTCCTTGCCAACATGGCAGTGTGAAACACAGAAAAGTCCCCGGACCTGTGTAAGCCCTGCCCAGCAAATGAAAAAAACATCTCTATATTATCATTACTGTGTTTAGCACAAATGCTCTGTTTTGTATTTTGAGATCTATGCAGCAGAAAAACTGCAAAATGTTATAGATACGCTAGAAGTCACAGAAGTGTCTGAGAAGGATCCCAAAGGAACTAAGGCCTCACCCTCCCCAAAAAAGTGGTGGGATTAATAGCCCAGCTGAAGTGCAACTACACCAATGCACACATGGGAAAAAACCCAAGAGCTAGAAGCCATGGAGCAACAGGACATCATACTATGCATAGCTGACATGAAAACAGGGTGGCATATCATGGAAACTGGACAGCTTCAATGGATGGCTATAAACTCTTCAGAAGGTATAGACAAACAAGGAGAGGTGTTGGCAAGTTGGCATATTAGGGAGAATTTCAGTTTTCTAGAATTTAATGATGGCAACAATAGGGTTGAATGTTTATCAATGAGACATAGGGGAAGGTCAAAAAAGTAGATATCATGGTGGGAGCTTTATAAGACCAAGTAACCATGATAAAGAGACAGACAATATATTCTGTAAGCAGTTGAAAAAAGTCTCAAAATTATGAGCACTTCTTCTCGTGGGGAACTTCAATTTACCAGATTGCTGCGAAAAGAGTACATCAGAGAGAAAGACTTCTAGAAGGATCCTAGAATGGGTTCAAGATAAATTCCTGGCACAGCTGGTGAGTTAGACAATGAGGAAGGGTGCACTGCTGGACTTGCTTGTGAACAGAGAAGGACATGTGGGTAATGTGATGGATGGAGGCCAGCGTCGGCATAGCAATCATAGAATGACATAGTTTCCAATGCTGGGAGAATTAAGGAGGGGAGTCATCAGAACTACCACCATCACAGGTCAGATTTTAGTGTTTTTAAGAGACTGGTTTAGAGGTTTCCTTGGCAGGCAGTCCATTAATGGCTGGAAAGCTGTCTGACAGAAAAGGACCTGGGGTAATGGTCAGCACCCAGCTGAACATGAGCCAGCAGATTGTCCAAGTGGCCAAGAAGGACAATGACATCCTGGCTTGGATCAGAAATAGTGTGGCCAGCAGGACCAGGGTTGTGATCAACATCCCCCTTCTCTGTACTTGGCACTGGTGAGGCTGAACCTTGAATCCTATGTAGGATTGGGCCGCTCACTACAACAGAAGCATGTCCAGAGGAAAGCAGCAAAGCTGGGGAAGAGTCTGGAAAACAAATCATATGAGGAGCAGTTGAGGGTGCTGGGGTCGGTTAGCCTGGAGAAAAGTAAAATATGAGGAGACTTCATCTCTTTCTACCTGAAAGGAGATTCTAGTGGGATGGGGGTTGGTCTCTTCTCCCCAGTCACAATCAAGACAAAGGAGAAATGGCCTCAAGTTGCACCAGGGGAGATTTAGATTGAATGAACATTTATTCACTGAAAGGGTCATGAAGTGTTGGAATAGGCTACCCAGGAAAGTGGTTGTGTCAATGTCATCATCCCTGGAGATATTTAAAAGATGTGCAAATGTGGCCCTTAGAGACATGGTTAGGGGTGGGTTTGGCAGTGTTTGGTTTACAATTGGCATTGATAAGGTGAAAAGTCTTTTCCAATCTAAAATATTCTGATTCTATTCTATGATTCATTTTTTATATACAAAGTGAGCCTTACCAAATATAATCCTAATCAATACAACATCTTTTACATAAAATTAAACAACTACTACATCAAAGTCCAATGTCACCCATCTTGGGTTTGATTGCGCCCTCAAGCTACCAGCAGAACCCTGGGTGATGTCTGAAAATTTTCATGCAAATTAAAGGTGCGGCATAGTCTTAAAAATTTAGGAAAAAGAACTATTTTACTGGCTAGATATCTTCCAATATGAGGTAATCAGGACTTTGGACTACAGATGATTTATAATTTTGAGTATGACATGATGATCATCAAAGTCAAAGGCAAAGCAGAGTTAAGGAGTTTCACTAGAGGTTCTCACTCTTTAGGTATTATAAACTCCAAGAGTGTGTAGAGGAGAAAAACAGTTTCTATCAATAGTTGATATAATATAGGTTGCTATGGTGATATCCATGCTATAGGCATAGAGAATGCTACACATATGGCCTTCATAGGACTTCTCCTTGCTATATCTGTGTGATATATAGATAGTGACATTAACTAGCTGACAATTTTAGGGAGCAAAGTATCTATGTCCGCCAACATGATTTTACAAAAAACATGCATAATCAACCTATTTTAGTTTTTTTTCTGAAATAATAAACTTGACTGACTAAGTAAACTACATTAATATAAATTTATAAAGTGTTTTGAAAAGAATTTTGTATTACTGAAAAAAACCACCTTGTTTGCATTGATACTGCCTATTCTAAATGGACAAAAGTGGGTTGCTTGCAAAAAGAAAAAATTTAAAGAGATTAAATAATGGCTTGACAGAATCTTATATAGGTGTACTTTTAGACCAACCTGTTAAACAGAAGGGGAAGACAAAATCAGTAATGACAAAGTGTGCAGATGGTTCAAAAAATATTTGAGTGAAAACTAGTGACAGAGTCAGCTCCATAACAAGTGTTGATTTGTAAGATGGCATCCTTTTTACAATGCATTTTAACAAACATGAGACTCGGGAACAAGGCACATTGGTCACACCAGGTGACATTCTGAAAGTCATTGACTTGTAGGCCATCCTAATCTTCTTCCTATGATGGGGAATGTGATCCTTGAATACGTAAACCAAGGGACACAAGATGAAGAAAAATACAGCATTGCATTTTCAAATGGAATTAACAAAATTATATTTAGGTTATTGTTCTATTATAATTTCAAAAAAGTTGAGTAAAAATTATTGGACTGATTCAAGTTGAACAGGAAGAGAACTTAGTCAATTTACATTTACAGAAGAAGGCCAAGCAAGCCCTGTGTTGAAGACAATGCCATAGTAAAGTAGAATTTTTTGTTTTTTAGAACGAAATACTAAATTTAATTTAGAAGAAAAAGTTTGGGGTTTTTTTTGTTTTTTTTTTTTCCGTCTTAGTGGTAGTATTTAAAGTTAGGCAAATTCAGCTGAGAAGTAAAGTGCACATTTTTAGCACTGAGAGTAATGAAGCATTAGAACAATTTACCTGTGAAAGTAATGGATTTTCTATCACCTCCAATCTCTAAATTAAGACTGCGTGTCTTTTTGGAAGATGTACTATATCTCAAACCAAAGTTATGGGTTTGATTTAGAAATTACAGACTGACTTTTTTGCCCTTTACTATAGTAAGAGGTCAGGCTAGATGATAGTAATGGCCTATTCTGGCCCTGAAATCTATGCATCTAAGTTGTGGTTTAGCTTAATGAACATCACAGCATAAAACAGTGCCCGTAATTCCTCACATCTTTGTCGTTCTGCCTTCACTGCCTAAAAGCACAGATGACCTAAATGAAATTACTTTAAGAAATTTAATACAAACATTTCTTGCTGTAAATGCAAGAACTCTGTGATTTTAAGGTAACTGCTGTGATATAACTTGGTAAAAGGCAGGCAGAGAGCTCAAAAGCTGTTGTTTTGTAGGTTCAGAGCAAATGTAGTTGACCGTTAAGTCTGTCTCTTTCTCTTTTTTTTACAGTCTCTTTGATGTCTCAAACCTAAAGAAAACATTATGGATGCTCCTGTGGTGAATTAGGTGTTGCTATAGTATTAATAAAAATATTTTTAATAGTAGTATTGACAACATTTTTAATAGTGTTAAGGTAAATAATTTCAGGACAACTCACTGTAAACCTGCTTTTTAACAGACTGCATTTAAGTTGGTTTTGTCATCTTGTTGACTGTTCCCATATGTTATGGTACTGTGCTTTCCACTTACATGCTTGCTTGAACAAGCACCTTTCTGGATATTTTCATAATACCTTTCTTTCTTAGATAATAATAAAGTTGAACACACAAGTAGGAATCACCCAGGAATGTTTTAGTGCCATTGCCTGAAAACTGTAGCTGAACTTCAATTCATTTATTTTACCACACTACTTTTAACTAAGGTTTAAAATCATATACATTTTGTATTTCTTTTTATTATTAGTATAACCTGCTTTTTCATGTTATAATTGGTATGTATATAGATCTTCAGTTATAATAAGGTAATGTTGGTTCTTCTTTAATCCTACCTTTGCTGAAATTGTGATGATTACCATGGTCATGGTCTGTGGTCTGTGCTTCAGATACATGGACATAATGCTATCTCTTTTCAAAAGAGTCACATGTTCAGATACAGACATGTTAATTTGCTCCAGACATGAAATAATGATAAGACTTCACTAAAAATACAGCTATGATGTCATGAGCTTGTGGGGAAATGAAACTCCTCTACATACTATTTTTATAGCCTTCTTTAGTCTTTTTATAGCTTCTTTAGTCTTTGCCACTTGACCAATCTATTGGTATCTACAAATGGAAGGATTACATCCTAGAGCAAAAGAGATTTTTTTTTTCTCTTAATCATTTCTTGGGCTTAAGGTCTACCGTACTAACCACACAGGGAAATTAGAATAAGCTATTAGAAAATGAAGGCTTTAATTCATACATAAAGACCGAACACATCATTTCCAGGGTATTCTTGCATATTTCATTTTAATCTGCTGAGTGCATTTTTTTTCTCCTTTGTACAGTATTGGATACTGGATGAGATTCATTATCCTTTTTCTCTCTTGGGTGCATGCAGTCCTTTCTTTGTGACCCAGATAAAAAAAGTCTAAATCCAAAACATGGGGTGATACTTAGACAATTAGAAGGGGCATAGAATTTTTAACTTTCTCAGTATCTATGCATTCATTGAGTACAACAGATATGAGAAAAAATATTCCCTTGAACAGAAAAAAGAATGTATCTTGGAGTTTAAGGAGCTATTTTTATATGTTCATTCAATTAAAGACTCTCTCCATTGTAAAAAGAAATAAGTATATTCCCTTAGCTCTCTTAAAAGGTGTTGATGTGAGTCCCTGAGAGAAAGGGAAAAGAAAAAATCCAGTGGTCAAGAGAAGTTTGTCTCAGAAACTATATTCTGACATTTCACTACAGTTGTAGAACAGACATATTCTGGAGAGGCTATGAGATTAATTTTATTGTGCAAATTTTAAGAACCAAAGTAGTTCAGAGCAGAACTCAGAATTTTCTTCATCAGAATATTAATACTTGACATAAGCAGAGTATTGATGAATTTCAGCATTTTTTAACAAGTACCATATGTTGATTTTTAAAATTCAGTCAGCATGTGTGAACAGCAAATCTAGGAATGAGATGGTAAAGGTTTTATCATTATTACTTTTTAATTACTTTTTGTTTTTATATGATGGAATGGAAATATTTTTTTTTCTGGAAGACAAATTAAAATAATTTGAAACATAAATGGAAAGAATTCTTATATAATATTCAGCCAAAGACCAGTCACCATTCTTACTACAAGTTAATAAAATGAGGGAAGCAAGAGGCAGACACTAAGAGAAAGTAGAGGACTAGCAAATCAGGATAAAAATGAGCCATGCTGAAGATCACTTTGCCCACATTATTCACTTCTCCCGCATATAAAAAAAAAAAGGAAAAATTTTACATTAGGCCAAGTATTGATAGCATATACATGGTGACTTTCTACCTTAGATTGTAGAAAATGGAGCATTTTTCAAAACCTAAATTGACTGTCTTCTCATGACCTGTGAGGTATTTCTATAACTATCTAAAAGTTGCCAGGTTGTTGAAATTAGCCACTTTGCAAATGTATGAAGGACTTGGGTCATTATTTACCTTGGGTGTTAATAATTGGTGTTGTCATACAATATTTTGTTACAATATAACCGGAAATAAAATACAGAGGGAAGACCTCATTTGTAGATCCCTCTAGCACTAAAGTAGAACTAACATATGTAGTAATAACTGCAAATAGCCACAACTGGAGAAATAGCAGAAAAACCTGAAAAAATTAAGCAGGGTCTTTTCTAATTCTTTAAGAACCAGTAGCTCTTTTACTTCTGTTGCCAATGCCTTACTTTGTGCCATGAAGAAGTAGAAGCAAAATGATAAAACATAATAAAAATTGTTTTCTAATTCTGAGAACAAAAATTTCCACTTTAAAATGTTTAATGCTTTCTTCTTTATGTGAAAGCAAGAAAAAAAAATCTAAAACATTAAGGAATACCTTATCATTAACCTTTGAATTATTTATGATATCATTGTCAAAAAGAAAACGGGAAGGAATACTATGGATAATATCACATGCAAGATCTCGAAGCAGTTTAGCAAGAAACTGAGGAAAAAATGTCCTTCTCTGAAGTACCACTCTTGTGTTGTAAAGAATTTTCCAGTGAACCTTGAAATACAAAAGATGCTGGAGTTGAGACTTTTAAAGGCATATCAGATAATACATAGGTCTATACAGTCTCCATGTGGTTTAAATCAGGCCGTAAGATTGCAGCTGAATCTAAGAACATTTTTCAACTCACCCATTGTTGGTTTTACAGCGCTTCATCGCCAGCTTGGCAGAGCATTTATTTTACTGCTTTGGGAGCCTTCAGGTAGGCAAGAGATAACAGCACCACTGAAGTCCTGCCAGGTGTTTCTAAGACTGCGTACGATATTGGTAACTTGTTCCTGGCAAAACCTGAATCGTTGAAATGTCCACCGGCGAAGAAATGCCAGGCGTTTTGCTCCTGGTGTGCATATCTAAGTCAGTTCAATACATTGCCATCTGATTTCTTTTCCAGCATTATGATTATTCCCAATTACAATAGGTCCTTCAGCATGCTATTGCATGGGAGTATATACTAGAGTATGTCTTCAACATTTCTTAATAATTTATGTCTGAGTCCCAGACCACCCTAGTGAAAAGTTGAAGAGGGAATTTAGATTTTGACTTGTAAGGGCTTACTTTTATGGGATTCATGGTTCTCTGTTGCATAAAAACCATTCCAGGTTTTCTTGCTGATTTTATTAGGAAATACCTGAGCAGCTTTCAACAATGCTGCTGCTGGCACTGATATATCTTTGGTCAGTTAATCCTGTATTTGAAGTGCTTTAAAAAGTCTTCACTATGTCAAATGCCAAGATAACAAGAGAGAGGCCTTATCCTTGTCTCAACAATCTGGGACATCAATGTAGAGAGCAGAGCCCAGTTTTACAGGTGTTGGCAGGATGTACTGCACCATTTTGCACCAGTTAAAGTTCCTAAAGGCACATGGTTTCATGCTAAACAGTATTACAGAATCACAGAATATGTAGAGTTGTAAGAGACCCACAAAGATCAAGTTCAGCCCTGGTCTGGCACAGGACCACCCCCAAGAATCACACTGTGTGACTGAGACTGTTGTTAAACACTTCTTGAACTCTGTCAGACTTGGCGCTGTGACCACTTCCCTGGGGAGCCTGTTCCAGTGCCCCAACAACTCTTGGGGTGAAGAACTTACGTTTGTCCAATATCCAACCTAAACCTTCCCTGACACAACTTCAGACCATTTCCTTGGGTCCTGTCACGTGTTACTACTGAGAAGAAATCAGTCTTTCTCACTCATCCTCATAAGGAAGTTGTACACTGAAGTGAAGTCTCAATGAAGTCTCTTCTCCATAAATCCAGTAGCCTCAGTAGCCTGCTCCTGCTCATATGGCATTCCCTCAAGGCCTTTAACCATCTTTATTGACTTTGGATGCTCTCTAACTGCTGTTTATATCTTTCTTGTATTGTGGTGCCCAGAACTGTCCCCAGCACTGGAGGTGAAGCTGCCCCAGTTCAGAACAGAGCAGGACAATCCCCTCCCTTGCCCAGCTGTGATGCTGTGCCTGATGCCCCCAGGACAGGGTTGGCCCTCCTGGCTGCCAGGGCACTACCGACTGAGATTCAACATTCACCAGTGTCCAGTCAGTGGGAGCCTCTCTGGATTCCCAAGATTGCTCAGAAATCATCAAAAGTTGTTTTGCTAGAACATCAGCCAGATCTTTGAGGATTCTTGGACGACTCCCATCAGGCCCCATATATTTGTAGGGACCCAACTGGAGAAGCAGAGCCTGCAGAGTTTCAGGGTTGACTTGGAATTGACCATTCTTGCAGTCATGGTCTTCCAGCTCAGAATACTGAGACTCATTTTGTTGCTCATTCATGTTGAAGACAAAGGCAAAGAATGACTTAAACATCTCTGCCTTGTCTCTGTCCCTGTTTTGTGAGGTGACCATCCTCACTCTGTAATGGGCTAATGTTATTTTTACAGTCTATTGCCATTAACATACATGAAAACGTCTCTTTGTATTGCCACCCACATTTCTGGCCCACTTCAACTCCAGTTGAGCTTTTGGCTCCAGTGACAAGCAAAATCTCTGTATTCTTCCCATGCCACCTGAGCTTGCTTTTACTGGGCATACACTGTTCTTTCTCGCCCTATTTCCAAGAGAACATTCGTGTTCTGACAAGTTGGCCTTCTGCCTCACCTGCTTGACTTCCCAATTTGGAATTGTCTGCTCTTGTGCCCTTAGGAGGTGACATTTAAAAAGTGATCAGCACTGATGGACCCCAGCATCTGCAAAACCATTTTCTCAAGCAACCTTACTAATTTCTTGAGCAGTCTGAAGTCTGCTTTTCTCATGTTCAGAGCTGAGGTTTTGCAGGCACTTTTCCTTCTGTCAACAGGGATTTTAAACTCAATCTCTTCAGGGTCACTGTGGCCATGATGGCTGCCAATTTCCACTTTGCTCATGAGACCCACTCTGTTGAGAAGCAGGAGATCAAGAAAGGCACCTTTCCAAGCCAGGTCCTTTATGACCTGTTCTATAAAGCTGTCATCCAGGATTTTTAGGAATCTTCTGGCCCAGGTTTTACCAGCTGCATGATGGTCCCAGTTAATTTCTGGTGAGTCAAAGTCTCCCACAAGGACAAGGGCAGTTGACTTGAAACTGTCCTTAAGTTCCTCAAAGAACTGGCATCCTTGTCCTGGGTAGAAGGTCTATAGTAGACTCCCACAATGACATCCACATTATTTGTTTGCTATTTGAGTCTTTCCAGAGGGTCTCAACTGTACCATTTTCAGCTGTGAACTCCATGCATTCGAACCCTTTTATTCCATACAGTCTTGCCCCCTGCTTCTGCTTTGCCTATCCCTCCTGAAGAGTCTGTAACCATCCAACAGAGCACTCCAGATTTCCAAACTGAGACTGAAGCATCCTTGAAAATAGCCCATTAATCTCTTGTTCATTTGCTTGTTTACTACTTAGCCTGCTCACTTCTTCCTGTAGCTCCTTTACCTGGCAACACAGCCTTCAATCACAGTACACCTGAAAACAACTGCCAGCTGACCCAGCCTCGCAAAGAGGCATCAGGCACTGCTGGGAACCTGGGACCTGCAGGGATACATCTACCAGCAGCAGGTCTGGCTGGCTGGAGGCTTCTGACTTGGGGGCTTCAGTGATTTCCTCAGCTACAGGGGACTGAGCTTGACTGTATGTCAACACCATAACTAAGGAAGCTTAAACTAGTATGTTAATAAGACTGGGGCTAAAAAGATCTCTTTGCTCTTTCTTACGAGCTACTGAGTTTGTTTGTTGCTTCTATTGGCTCCTCCTGGATGGGCAAAGAGGAGCCCTTCCTGCACACACTGCTAGGTGAACTGCTGTGCAAACTGAGCTGCCATGCCCTCAGTGACATGCCACACCCTCAGTGACATGCCACACCCTCCGTGACATGCCACCCTCTGGGGCACTTGAGGTCCCTGGAGAGTTTTAAGCCTCCTTCCTTTGCTCCCAGCACCACCTGATTGGCTCCAGGGGCTCCTGCATCATGATGAGTCTTGGGGCTGCTGCACAGATTCCTGAACGAAGGCCTGAGATCATGTTATTTTTTTTACAGTGGCATGAAGCCTCTAAGGCCTTCTATCGGAAAGAGCAGAAATGTTTAATAATACAAGCTGCTATTGAGATTTAAATATTAATGTTTCTATACATGCATATTTTCAGACTGTTTTGTATAAAAACGTTGTCCTTTATTAACTCAGCTTTTCTGGGAAGTATGTATTCCTATGGTGAAGTAAGGTGTTTATGGATCCTTGTTACTGTTTATCCTTTTTTATGCGAATAATTTTATCCTTCCTTACTCAGATTATTCCTGTCATTAGAGGTACATTTTCCCCTTAGAAGTAATAGAGAAAAAATATGCTAAATTTTTATTTTATGAGACAAATATATGTAAGAAAAATTTTAAAATATGTTTAACTTGTGAGACAACCTGATTTTCCCCAAATTACTATTTTTACAAAAAAACAGTGTTGTTAAGTTTGTTAAGGTATGCTCAGCATACCTTCAGAGCTGAAATCTCAGATTCTCTACAAAACTAAATGTTATAAAGTGCTTTGACTAATGTAATTGTTAGATGTTCCCTGACTAGCTAATGACTACATACTCGTATTGATATTATGGGATGGTCCCTTCGGGGAAAGCTTCGTATTGTTTCCTGTCAGCGTGAGTCAGTTTGCCTGCTGAAATGAAGTGCTACAGGCAATTCAGAGTGTTCAAGAATAAAGTCTGATTAGTTGATGCTGAGGTGTACATGGCAAATAAAACACTAAGTATGAGCTAATAATCCAAATGGTTCCCTAAAAAGAAGCATTAAGACACCACATAGTCATTTTTCATAAATAACAGTTAAGTGGGTGATTTTTTTCACATTTCCGTGTGGGATCTTAAAATACACATAGATGAAATTTTCTTTGCTTTCTAGTTGTAAAGGTCTAGTTGTAAGAAAAGAAAATTTCATGAAGAATGAAGAAGAAATTTCCTGGTTTATTCTAGTTTGAAATTTTGCAGAAATAAAATTTCTCCTCACTTTCCCTGCATTACTAGGCAAAACAAATTTATTTTTCTGATTAAATTATCCATTTAAGGATCAGTATCTAACAATTTCTTTGGGATGCAGATTGAGAAAGTGATGTTTCTAAAGCTGAAGGTCTTACTGAACTTCAACAGATGTAGAAATCAATCTGAAGTGTTATGATGGGTTTCACTGACTTGGTCTCTGGTCAAAGTCTTATATATGCCCGGAGCCTAAGCTGGGTACTTATAATAGTGTATGAAAAAAATATACATAGGATACTGTCCCAGTTTAAAAGACAGGTGTCTGCCAAGGAAGGTGAGAACCTACCTGGAATGCAAAAAATTACCCACTCCCTCCAAAGTATTATAACTTTGAAATTACAGGGCTTTCCGGCAGACATGTGATATGAGAATACACATACACGTATATATATATATACACACACACACACATATACATGTATATGTATAAAAATATAAAAACAACAACAATGGCAACAACAACAAAAAAAAGCCCAGTAAAAAACAATGGTAGCCTTTTCTCACCCTTCAAGCAATTTCCCTTTGGTGTAGTTATGACCACAACTGGCAGAGGTGCTGGTGGGTCATGTGGAGGCAGAGGGGATGCAGTGACTCCCCCGGGGCTGCAGGAGTGCTCTTGGCTCAGGCAGCCTTAGAGAGTGCCTGAAGTGAGCACTGACAGCAATGGGGAGAGGGTTGGAGGAGTCATCTGTCTCTCACATGTCTGGTGTGCTGGTAAAACCCAAACTGGACCACATACTCTGCTTTACTGATGTCTGCTAGGAGAATCAAATCCTACAGGTGAGAAGATGGTGGCTGGTTGCTACTGCTTTCCCTATGTAACTTTCCAGCCAAATGTCAGTTACCAAAAACTTATCCAGTCCGTGTCTCAGGTCCAAGCTCCACAGCAGTATTGCAAATATCCCTTGAGAATACAGCACATTGCCTTTTGGCCTAACAGTCACCCACAAACACACAAAGAGGAAGAAAAATCTCAGAGACAGGAAACAGTGACAGTTGTCCCGCTAATCTCAAGGAAGCAAAAGAAGACAAATCCATTATTTGTTTTCTCTCTGAGGCAGCCAGATGCTTTCAGGATGCAAAAATACATAACAACCATAGTGGAATCCTACAGTGGATTAATACCCTGTCAAACATATTAGAAATTTTCATTGTATAAGGACTAACAAAGTAAAGCAAGAATGTTCAAGGTGCATTAGTGAACAAAAAAATGGCTTAAGATGTGATAAGTCCTGTAATATCATTGTAGATAATTTCTGTGCTTTTAATTTGAGTTGTTTAATCTATTGAGATACATATTAAATTATCTTCAATTGTTTAACTGCTGGTGCAATTGCCACAAGGCTATTTTTTAGTTTGAACATCTTCCAAGAGAGGGCATGAACACACTCCAACAAAACACCTGCCCCCAGGACCTCAGCGGAGGGGAAGGACAACCAAAACCTTCAAGAGAGGGAGAGGAAACATGCAATAAAATACCTTGTTGAGGCTCAGACCAGTCTGTACTCATTGAAAAAAACCTTTTTCTACTACAGACACAGGAAAAGCAGTCAGACATTTAGAGCATGGTTGGAATAGTTGGAAGAGGTAGTACAGGGTATGTCAAACTGATAGTGAAGGAAAAACCTGCCATTAAAGGCTGCAGTTTTCACTTAGATAGAACTTTCCCAAGCTAAGTCTGCAGGATATTTTTTTTACATTAGAAATATCAGTTTTGCATTCAAATTCTATTAAACACTCAGCACAATCTATTTGATTAATATTCAGAATGAATTTGGCAAAAACATATTGGATTAATACATTTAAAGCTGCAATTTTTCCACTAAGGATGTCTGTATATATGTGTAATAGCTGTATTTCTGAGAAAATAATTTAAATTTAGCAAAGGAGGATTTACTGTCCATAACATATCTTTTCTGAAGGCATGCAAAGCTCACTTAACACATGGTCAGCAGGACTTGTTAGACTTTATCTGCAAAATTCTCTGGAAATATGGCATGTAATGGTCAGACTCTACTTGCATTTGCAAGATGGAATAAATGTCCTAGCATCTTGTTCCACATTGTTGCAGGCTCCTACATCACTGAGACTCAGAAGTAAGAGTAAATGCAACATCTCTTCTATATCTACCTTGCTAAGTTTCCAGGGATTTGAAAAAGAAAGTATTCTCACTGAGAAATGGAAAGAACAAACAAAAAGAAACCACTGTTTTCTGAAGAATAAGGGAAAAAAGAAAAGGAGGTAAGGGGATTTTAGGATGAGAATGAACATAACACAAGGCAAGATTGGAACAACACAAGATTGGAACAGTCATGAGAGGAAGAGAGTCCTGGAAAGAGAAAACCATGGAGCACTGGCACTTTTGCTTGGGATAACAAGCTGATGTCCTAGCTGAAGCAAGGAACCTGCTATGGTAACTGAACCTGAAACGAGCACTGGCTGGCAGGAAGATGGTCAAGATCAGAAGGCGTACAGGCTGGAAAGAAACAAGGAGCTACTAAGTCAGCTCTGAGCTGAAAAATGGAAGCAAGAAATTGATCACTGAACCACAAACAGCAATCCTCACATTGTGAAACGTGGCAAAGTAATACCAGTTCTCTGCAAGAATCACTTTATGAAGTAGAGGCTGATAATATACTGCTACTCGTGGTTATGTAGGTTAGGTCAAATAGCAGATAACAGTGCTCATGTCACCCGAAAGATCTCTGTGCTGATGAACTCTCTGCATGCTAACACAACTTAAATTTCTGTTTGGAAATGTAGCAGGAAATTACATTTCTTTACCAAAAGTTATGAATAGGATTTTTTTACACTCACAGCATTAACAGGAGTCCCAGACTTAAATTAGCTTATGAAATGGCATTTCCAATATTTCCAGTCTTTCATGTGGTTCCATTTACAACCTCAAAGTTTGTTAACAGAGAAGTGTTGTACCAGAGTTTGTAGGTGTTTGAAATGCAGACTGCAGAAAAAGAAACATGTTTCATGGTTCTGTAGCTTTCCCATTGCTGACAATGGAATCTAATTATCCAAGAGCAACATTCAGTTGCCTTCACAAGACAATTAACCTCCTTCCATAGATTGACACGTTCCTAATCACTACCTTGCAATGCAATCTTGGTTCATCCCTAAAGATGGTCAATCCTGATCTCGCAATGAGGCAATGGCTGTTTATGAGAAGAAGGTATGTGATTGTGAGAATAATTAAAGTCTTTAACTTTGGTATTGGATAGGTGTTGGCTCTGTGATTGTACTATTTTTTTGATGCTGGGGTTTTGCTATTATTACCTTAGAGGGTTCTTTTAGGAAGGAAAACATGTGTTGGTGATATTTTTATAACAAACTGTCTAACTTTGGGTTAACTAGGCCTTTTTTAAAATTAAAATGCTGATTGATTTTATGAAGACAGAAACACTGATCTTTGGAATTCCTTAGTGTGTCATTGTTGGCCTACTAAAGAAAGGAAGAAAAAAAGAAATAACCCCATATTTTTTTTTTCCAAAGACTCACAATCTTTTCATAAATAGGCTGGGTGTCAATCCATATGCATATGTCTCAAGAGTTACCTATAAATTATTTTCTTGCATTCTTAATGTATCTGTTTTATTATACAATGACTGCTACAGCTGGTTCCACCTACATCTGTAGAAATACATGAAAGATTTTAGTAATGCAGATTTTTGCTGTCTCCTTTAGCAACCTATATTTATTGCTTTAAGGATTAGTAGCATGATATGACAAGTGCTTTCCACTGTTTCTTTGTTAAAGTATGCCTGCCTCTAGGTCCATAGCTTTCAGATGCAACTCCCCTTCCCACCTTCTTGTCAAACCAAAGAGGGATAGTCACTGGGTAGCATAATTTTCTCTCTTTTCCTGTTTTTTGTGCACATATTTTTTTTTTAACTGTGTCAAGGTGCAATCAGGTACAGTAAGCAACAAGAAATTTGAACAAGTAAATATTAGGGGTGTATAATTTTATTAGCAATTTTTATCAGTATTTTTATCTTATCAAATGCTGCATTGTTGGTAGTTTGTCCCTGAAATGAAATGCTTTCCACCAGGAAAATAATTCTGTGGAATGCAGTTACATCCTAACTTTGTTCAAAAGAATAGGGGAAAGACGGGACCGTAAAATTCTCCTGTTTTCTTCATATGCTTAACATGCAAAGATATCAGTCTCCTGCCAGAACTTTATGAAAAATCACACAGAATCAAATGGGCCCCTTCCACTCATCATTGACTTCTGTGGATTTTGGACCAAATCCCCTATGCACAGCTAGCAAAGTAAATCTTCTGATCCTTCACATAAACAAATATGAAGAAATGGTCATTATATATTTTTTTTGTGCTGTCTTCAACTACAAAGTTATATTCCAAATGCAGGTTCCATGGAAATGATCATTGATTTTGGTTGGCTTTGCATTATCCATGATGTTAGTTTAGTAGAGCAGTAAGTGAAACTCGTGCTTTTCTAATCACAGAAAAAATTTCCCTCAAGCTAATTTTTTTTCTCAAAGAAGGGTGGAGACAAAAGAGGCATGAAACCTCTACAGTAGGCATCTCACTACCTTCAGGTTTGCATATGCTTCAGGGCTAGATTAATACACACCAGTTTTAAGCATAAAAGTGACAGTGTGTGTTCAGCATGCCTTTTGTGGTGTAAGAGTCAGAAAAATTATTCTTCACCAAATTTTAGAATGAAGGTAGGTGTATCTAGCCAATGATTAGCTAATAATTCAGTCCAGGTTTTGTTTGTTTGTTTGTTTCGTTTGTTTGTGAGGAGTTTTGTTTGTTTGTTTTGTATTTTGGTTTTCATGTATGGGTCTTGATTAGATATCTTGTGGGTAAGTAATAACAGAATGCATTGTGCTGATGTTGCTTTATGCTTATCTCCCAAATAGATTTTCTTAAAGAGCAATTTCTGATACATAAATATAGAAATACCAATAAGCTCAGCTATAAACACCACTCCACCCAAATATCTGTTCTTAATTTTATTGTATGTAATAAAAAGTTCTGTGAAACTTATAGTAAAATCTAATTAAAGATACTTTATAGGATAGTTTTTCCAGTTGGGCAGATTGAAGCTATGACTTAATTCCCTTGCACCCTGTAAATGCACATTATTTTTTAACTTTGGCATGAAATGTCCAGCCACTGTTTCCTCTGGGGATATATTCTCAGCAGAAAGAAGAGAAGAGAAGAGAAGAGAAGAGAAGAGAAGAGAAGAGAAGAGAAGAGAAGAGAAGAGAAGAGAAGAGAAGAGAAGAGAAGAGAAGAGAAGAGAAGAGAAGAGAAGAGAAGAGAAGAGAAGAGAAGAGAAGAGAAGAGAAGAGAAGAGAAGAGAAGAGAAGAGAAGAGAAGAGAAGAGAAGAGAAGAGAAGAGAAGAGAAGAGAAGAGAAGAGAAGAAGAGAAAACTAGCAAAAAAAATGCAAGCTTAAAAAAGAGCAAGAGATCTAGGGGCACTTTTTACACCATCTGGTACATTTGTGAATGACTAGGTTTATCAGAGAGCTGTTCAACAGTATGGGACTATGTCATTCAAAGGGATACAAGGTTTTTTTATCAAGGCTGTGAATGATATGAAATCTCTCTTTTAAAATCTGCAGCTCATACTGCTGTATCAACTACAGTTGTAGCAGAAGTTAAAGTAACTCTAAACAGTAATGTTTTTGACTAATAATATCTTGAATAGTTTTTCTCTTTTTTTTCTTTTTTTTTTTTTTTTTTTTATCTTGTAATAGGTAAGTTCAGATCACCCCATAACCAGAGTGTAATGAAATTGTCAACATTTTCTTCATTTCTTCTTTTCCTGACAAATGGTGTGAACATATCACCTTTTTCTCTTAATGGAAAACCTAACTGGAATACATCAAAATGCTATTAGGTTTTTCATTTTCTACCACAATTTAATGCTGGGGAATGCATGCAACCTTCATCTGCACACGACTGTAAAATATTCTCTGTCCCTGATAAAATGACTGCAATGGAAAATCAAGCAGAATTGTTCTCTGTTTTGTATTGCTATTCCTTTGTTACAGTCTCTCCCTGACTGTGTGTAGGAGGATTATCAGGACTGCACAAATACACATGGGTTATATTTCCTAAAATGTGCTGAAAATGACTTAAATAAAATGTTAATGTATAAACATCTTTAATTAAAGGGCCTTCATCTTAGGCATTACCTTGCTTCATATTACATTTCTTCAAAAATAAAAATATTGAAGCAAACAATGCATTTGTCATGTTTCAGGAGATGTTGATTTTAATATTATGTAGAAAATAGAGAAAAAGATCAAATACCCTCATCCCGAGGGAAATATCTGTAACCTATTCGTTGTTTAATTCATTTTGTCATGAGCTAAACCAATAGTGAGGTATAAAATAAATCTAGGCTTGCATACATAATATAAGTCAACACAGATCCTAAAAATGAAATCCTTCATCTATAATATTGCATCTTACAAGATCAAATCATGTTCCTTTTTGAGGCAATTTCTTTAAATGGAAGCAGAATTGGGCCCTTGCATCAGATTCCTCAGAGAAAATCCATGCCACAGTGCATAAAATTCTCTAGAGTTAACTAAGAGCAAAATGCGCCATTATTATAGCAAATTTCTTTAACAATATGATGTAGTAAATATCCTAGTATCTCTCATTTATTTTAAAATTAAAAAGTAAATAAAATGTTTTGCTTATGCAGCAATTATTTTTGTGTTTAAAGCGGTCACAGTAAGTAAAATGGAACTTCACCAATTTTTGTGAATAAATAAACTCATTATTGAAAGACCATCAACATTATTAACTTGCCTTTGTATAAAGGCATGAATTGTTTTCTGAAAGTTATCTCTAGTAATTTCATAATTTATATATATGTATGTGTATATAGTCAAATATTCCTATCAGACTAAATCATTCTATTAATGGAAGTTAAGGAATAAAATAGAAAATAATATAAAACATTTTGTTTCATCTAGTGAATTTTATCCAGAGGATTTTGCAAAGAATGAAGAAATAAAATAAGAAATATTTTACTTCCTTAATCAATAAATTATGTGCAGAAGGAATCAAAGTTCTGGAATAGTTGTTTCAATATAAAATTATGTAAATTATTTGAATTAGTCATTGGCTAACCCCAAAATTTCTGGAATTAAAATCAAAGCAGAAAAACTAAATACGTGTTGTGTTTGGTTTTTTTTCCTCCATCCTACGTATGCTCATATGCATTCTGAAAAATAAATCTTTCTAGGAAGAGAATATAATTTTTTTGATAATTGTAACCCAATTGTAAATAACAATAAAGAATAATAATAAACGCCATTTCATTTAGGTGGTGTTGATTTAAGGGGTGACTTTGTGGCAGGGATCCCCATTGTCAGTTAGCAGCACCTAGATCGCCCACTGCAGCTGCAGAGGCAGCTGTAGACAGGTGTCCTGCCCTTCTCCATGCTCATCAGCGGGCTGTGGCTATTGTCTCAGCCAGAGACATTGTCAGCCCCTAGGAAAACCAGAGATCAAATGTAGAGGTCATTAGCTAGCACCTTTTGGTCTTGCTATAATAACATCCCGATTGCATACATGGCAATTTACATAGCATTACCCATTATGCTTTGTGCTGCAATTTTGCTTTTGGAGGTCATTCTAACTTGATTAACTCTCTCTTAAGAGTGCCTTTCCAAAGCATCAAAGCCCTGCATTTACACATTTTGCTCTATTCCTTGTTGGCATTTTCTTTGAAACTAAGGTGCTGTGTGGAATTGTACTGGGAGTCCTGAAAATATAACCATTAAAAAATCCATAAGGCAAGACCCAAACCCTTCAATAACAAAATGTCCAATTAAAGCCAGCTAGGTGGCCTTGCTGGGCTTACAGTCTTTCTGAATTTGCAAACCTCAGTAGATATTTATAATTGCTTTTTCTGTATTATTTATTTGTTTTATCTGTAATTAGATACACAGACTATTTGCCTCTCTTGTTCATTTTCTTCAGCATTAGCTGTTCACAGTGGATGTTCCTTCCACTAGGTACCTGTCAGAATTTTGGATTCCATACCCATTATCAAGATTGATAGCAGTTATCAAACCTCAAAATACGCGTGTGTTTTTTAAATATTAGCTGTCACAGCGTGATAAGTTGTGCTGGATTGTATGTTGCATAGTGTAGCACAGAGCCCAGTGGGGCTCAGTTTTAAAGAACAACGTACTGAACTCGATGGTAAGAGCAGAGAAGCAGCATAAACAGACAGACACACAGGCACACATTCACAACTGGTTTTCAATCTTTGATGGAAATCTATGAAAAGTGTCCAACATCCTTATCTTTTTTTTTTCCAACATGAGTTACATGAGTAAAATGGAAATTTTGGGCTTTACATCTGATAGACTGAATATAATTTGTTGTAAATTTTAAATAATTGGTTGAACAGAGCATACATAAAGGTTAAAATATTGCAAAGAAATGCAAACTACAGGAAAGAACAAGTGCAAATTGACTGGTATTATATTATATAGGAGGGAGTGGGTAATCATGGTCTGTTATGCATTTTACTAGGTATCGGTATACCAAAGCATTAGGAGATGTCTGGAAAATGTGATCCATAACACATCTACTGAACCACTGTGAAATCCTTATTATTTTGGAATTTTAAATAATTCCTTTCTTCTTAGGATAACTTATAATCCTTTAAAAAAAGCAATCATGAGATTTTTATTACACTCTTTTTTTTTAATATAGCAGCAAAAATGAGTGGTGTTAGTGCTTTAGAGGCAACATACATATGTGCATCTGTATGTGCATAATAGCATCTTTGTAGCCCATGAGTCCAGTCTTTCTTTTACACTCCTAAATAATCTCAAAACATTTTACACATTCTTTTCTGCATAAATTTGCATATTAATACAGTCTAATTGGCTACTTTTGTAGCCTTTAATGTTATCTGCTGTATTCAGATATCTTTAATAAAGAAGCTGTAGAACAGTTTTTGGCTCTTTAATGGGGACTTTAAAAGTATATAATTATTCCTTTGTGCATAGAAACTAACAGAAACACTCTTATACTGACAGAGGATTGCCACTATTATTTATTTTTTTATTTCTTTAAAAGGTAGTGGTGAAGACTTCCCTTCTAGTGAGCTAAATGTGGTATTTTAATTAAGTGGAAAACTTGAAAAGGGAAGCTTTTTGCAGAGGGGGCTCAATTGCTTCTTACAACCTTTCTGAAAAGGGCAGAGTGTTAAAACAAACCTCCCACTTTTATTTTCAAAAGAAAAAAATCAGAAGCTAAAGATAATCTCTCCATTAGTATTATTAAAAGTGCTCGGCTTTCTTCACATGCTTTAGAAGCAGACAGACTTGTCATGAGCATCACATTTGCAAGCACTGTCACAGCTACTGAAGGCTGTGGTAAAAGCACAGAAGTATGTTAACAGTAACTGCAAGCAGCCTTTGGGGAACAATAGGCTTACCTATACTGTGCCCAGCTATTCAAAAAAACAAGTTGCTTTATTATACTCCATACTCGCTTTAGTGCTCATATAGTGCTTGACCTAGCCTCATTTTTTGAAGTACTGTCACTAGTTCTAAACATCTTTTTTGTTCCCTTTGGGTTAGCTAATTTGGCTGTTACAGCATTCACCAAAATAACACTGAATCCAGGGTGTAACATCTGATATGTTTACTCTGCTAGAGAGAGAAACCTCCCTTCAAAGTTTCTTCCATATTTTTTTCTGTGCATACACACATTTGAACATTTGCCTTCTAAAAGAAAGAAAGGAAGAAAGAATGATCTGAAATTTATTTAATTATCTTGACAGGTACATGTTGAAAATAATATATATTAAAAAGTCTTTGGTATTAAGACAGTAGGAAAAAAAGTAACTCAAGATTTGCAGAACAACTGTAATAGTATCATTAGTGCCGTAAAACTTCTCCAAGCATGTCAGAATCTCTCAGCAAGAACAATGTGGGCCACTGTTTGAAAAGCCTTATCTAACTAGGGAGTAATTTCTGTTTGGATTTCACTGTGTTGTTCTGGCAATTAGTCTGCTGCATGAGGGTTGCATTGTTGCATAAAAGTATGTTTTAACTTGCTGGGTGGATGCCATAGGGTGATGGAAAGTGGGCTAAATTTGCATGACCGTACTTTGTTTGCTGTAATAAAGCCATGGCTGCAGTATAATCAAGCTGAATCAGTAACCAGCTAGAATAGTGTTTTCAGATCTTTTTTTCTGTAGGTCAAGTGAGTCCCTAACTGACACACTCTTATAGGATTAGGCAAGATCTAACTAGGTTTGGCATCTAATCTGTTTTAGACAGTGGTTCATTTTTCCTATCATTTCTATCCATAGGGAGGCAAGGTCACACAATATGTAGACAGAATAGACTGTACTTCTGCATGAAAAATAAAACCAGGGTAACACAGGCCATTTTGAAAGAGTCTGAAACTGCATTCCATTTCAAGCATTGTGAAAATAATTCAGTCTATTTCCAAATGGTGAAATAGACTTTCTAACAGCAAAAAGTTGCATGCAGGTCTTGGTAGGTGGCATAGCAATCCAGAAATGCCATTCTGCAATGTATTTTAAACATTTTTGATTTGCTGGAGCATAGAAATGACAGTTGCTGCTTCTGTTTCTTTTAAAAAATTTCATCTCCTGGTCTTTAAAAAGAAAGAAGCTAAAACCACCTCAGCTCATACATGTTTCAGGTGATGAAACAGCCAAACCAATGTGTTTCAGGTGACCAATAACCAAAAGGTGAAAATATCACAAATTGATAAAAATTTGTCTCTGAACATGTTGCCTAATTTTTCTTTCTCAGCTATAAAAGTAGATGCAGAAATAACAGAAGTAAAATGCATTCAATAATTTTATATTCCTGAAGATATTATGTTAAATAAGCAATTATTACCTACAAACAAACAAAACACCAAAACCAAAAAACCAAACCAAGCCAAAACAAAAAGGTATCTTCAGGATTTCCACTGACTCTTCAGTTGCAATAAAAATAATTATTCCTCAAGGCAGGTTTTATATAACATATAAGAATTAAGATTTCCTCAGTAGTTATCCACAACTGAATATTTCTTAAAGGAAATCTGGGTGTGTGTCTTAGCAGGCATATTGAAAAAGTCACAACATTTTTTTGTACATTGTAGTAATTTCTACCTTTAAAGAAACCCAGACAAACACCTAAGCATCCAGGGTCAGTGATCAAAACTAGCTTTTTACCCAAAGAAGACATTTCTTTAGATGTGCAGCAATACAGAAGTGAAATAAAATGTCAATCCAATGTCTGCCTCCCCTGGAAAACAATCCATATAAATTACATGGAATAAAATTGCTTATATAGTGTGATCAAGTACTTTTAGATGAAAAAAATCTGAGATTTAATATGCTGGAATTTTGTATTTCCTCTTGCTATGGCTTGCATGGAGAATGTGGCTCCCTCCAGCTCACTGCTGTGAGTTACTTATGGAAAATAAGTGCAAAGAATGCAATTCTCCCTCTCACATGCTACACCTGGCTTGTGGATAAAGATAACTGGCTCAATGTCCCTGTTGCTTCCAGTTCTTCTTTTCTTCAGATGACTTAATTCATCACAAGCAAGGAAAGCAATAAAATATATGGGAGAAGCAAGTGCAGCAGCATGAACATAAAATGTGCCTTTTATATATTCAAATTCATATCCAGTTGTAGGAAATATTCATGACTAATATTAAACTAAGCCCAGAATTAGGCAAAATGCAACAGACATATATTGAAGTGAGCATTTTATTATGTGCTATGTCAGTCAGATTAAAGAAAAGAGTGCATGACACCGACAGGATATTGCATGTATATCAAGCAATCTATTTATATATGACAGGGAGGGTTTGATTTCTGGAAGGAGTGACAACCCAATGAAATAACTGCTCGCCTTAAAAATTACTATAGTCTAAATGTGTACCCTTTAGAATACAATTTTAAATTACAATTAACAAAATGCAGATAAATATATTTGAGAATCAATTCTGACATACAGAATCAAGAAAGAAGAAATAATCTCTAAAGATAGCAAGAGGTTTCTGAGTGCCATCAGCGCCGTGACTCTGAAAAACTGTATGAGGGAAGCACAAGATATTTCTCTGAGAATCCCAGAGAAGGTAATTTAATAAAAGGGCTGATTTGTTTGATGTAAAAAAGCCTTGAAGTAGAAGTGGGGGTGGGAAGTCATATTGAGCTTTTTTTTTTTGTTCTTACAAGACCAACATGTAAATTGCAGAAGTAGATCTGCTGTGATTAACAATATCTGATCAAGGTATGAGCATGTTTGTAATAATAAATGTAGTGTCTCATGTGCTTCAGTGTTGTTCTAGGCAAGTTAAAGCTTTTGTTTATTGCTTCAGTGTTTTTGGTCAGTTGTTTCCTGCTCTGGTGCAACATTGAGTAAATATCTGTAAAGACAGAAACTTTGATGCTAGAAAAGAGATAATCACTGCACCATTTTTAAGTAGTCCTTCCTGGGAGAAAAAAAATATCGAAACTGCACAAAACCCCATAAAAAACTAAAGCTGAACCCAGTAAGTTCATTGCCTGAAAAGATAAAGTGCATTGAAACAGACATTCTTTGAGTTCACAATCATTACACTTGGATGCTTATATAAGAGAGCAGGATAAAGGAAGAAAAAGAACTATCAATGGTCAATTTACTTTATTTCTTTTTCTAGAATTATCATTTGCATGACTGTTACATGTTTCCAGGGTTATCTGGGCAGAACACATACAGCCCATCTGACACACAGTCTATAAAGTCGGCTCGCGTGAGAAAAGCAGATATTCCATTTGAGACACATCAACCAGCATTCTAAGCAGTAATGACAATCACTGTAGTCAAATCTCTTGCACTTATTTCCATGAGGTTTCAGCAATATCCATTTGGTGCATTTGGGGGAGCTATAGGACAGATGCAATCACGCATGGCTTTACACATCAATAATTTCAAACTGTATTTTCTCATAACCTTTCCTTCTTTGTTCAAAAGGGGACTTCCATTTTAAATTGTAATCTATGACTTTTGAAACGGATGTTAAAGTGTCTTGCTGACAAATTCTTCTGGTTGGTTTTCTTCTTTCTTTCTTCTTCTTCTTCTTCTTGCTATTTTGAAAAGCCATCATGGTAGCATTATGTGAAGGTGAAAGGTACTAGTCTGTAAGGCGACAATTAAGCTCCCATTTTTTAGTAGGATTGCTATGGGGATTATGTATTTAGGAGATTCTAATCGAAGTTGCACACTGATGTTAAAATTCAGCATATATTAGCTACTTATAACTAGAGATTAAACCATTTCCATAACACACTACTAACATCTTAGTCTGAATATTTTCTACTTCCAAATCTCACTCTACATTAAGCTTGATTACTTGTGGCTTCATAATGCATTTGCTAATATCATCTTAATCCTTCAGTGGCATTATGCTTTATAACAATGAATAACGACCCAGATACAGGAGCTGCTGTATCACAAGATCCAAGGAAGATTTACTGCGAGGAAGCAAAATTATCTGAGGTTGTCATGCTTAAATAATAATTATTAACATGGGCTAAGAAAAGCCTGGTCTATGATTGGATAAAAGCTGCTAAAAGCCAGGGTGATCTTTACCTTTTCATCTCCAGCTTGAACTTCTACTAAAAGCAGGTGCTTCCTGACCTCACCCTGAGCACCACCATGGCTGCAGATTTATATGTTCTTGCACCCTAAACTAAAATTAAAGCAGTTTCTAAAAACACTTCAAAAATGAAAGTCCTCTAACACCAAAGTATATGATTAAACAACCTTTTTGAAATACAAAATATGCATTTTGAAAATGTCAATGCTTTCTTATTTTTTGTTGAAAAAATAAAACGCATTTCCAAATGAAACTAAAGTGTCTTTGTGATTAAAAGTGAAGGCAGAATTTCGCTATCATGCACCAGCTCTTGGATAGGGAAACCAAAGCCATAAAAAGGGAACACAACTTAACTATATTCATGAATCTGAGAGCCTTTTTTCAGCTGGGCATAATATCCTTTACTTTCTATCCTCAACTATTGTGTAGAGTTACACATTTGCTACACTCTGTTGCAGAAGTAGCTGTATTTCATTTCATTTAACTAATTCTTCTCTCTACACAGAAAAATGGGTCTTTTAGAATGAACAGCTTAATATGGATATAGATGTTCAGTATCACATTATCTTTTTTAGAGCTTGCAGAGTGTCTGAATGCAGTATGAGAATTTTGGATTTGAGGTAACCAATTTTTTTTTCTTAATTCTGTTATAGGTAATCAAGCTTGAGATACACTCACACATGCCTAGGAGATAACAGAATCACAAAATTGTTAGGGATGGAAGGGACTTCTGGAGATCTAGTCCAACTCCTCTGCCAAGGCAGGGTCATATGGAGCAGGTTACACAGGAACTCATCCAGGTGGGTTTTGAATGTCTCCAGAGGGGGAGACTCCATAACCTCCCCAGGAAGCCTGTTCTCTGCCTCCCTCAGGGTAAAGAAGTTCATCCTCATGTTGAGGTGCAATTTCTTGTGTTTTAATTTATGGCCATTACTCTTCTTCCTGTTGCTGGGCACCAGTGAAAACAGTCTGGCACCATCCTCCTGACATCTGCCTTTGAGGTATTTATGTGTATTTATGAGCTCTCTCTCAGTATTCTCCAGACTAAACAGGCCCAGCTCCCTCCTCTCTCTCCTCATAAGAGAGAAGCTCCAGACCCCTCATGACCCTCGTGGCCCTGCCAGACCCTCTCCAGCAGCTCCTTGTCTTCCTGGTACTGAGGAGCCCAGAAGTGGCCCCAGCACTCAGATGTGGCCTCGCTGGGGCTGAGCAGGTCACCTCCCCTGACCTGCTGGCCACTCTTCCTGAGGCGCCCAGCACAGCACTGGCCCTCCTGGCCACAAGGACACACAGCCAGCTGATGGTCAGCTTGTCATCCCAGACTCTCAGGCTCCTGTCCCCAGAGCTGCTCTCTGGCAGGAGCCCCCAGCCTGTGCTGGTACTTGGGGTTATTCCTCTCCTGGTGCAGGACCAAACACTGCCCTTGCTGAACCTCATTCATTTTCTGTCTGCCCAATTCTCCAGCGTGTCAAGGTCCTGCTGAATGTCAGCACAGCCTTCAGGTGTATCAGCCACTCCCCCAGTTTGGTATCATCAGCACATTCTATACCTCTGTCCAGGTCATTGATAAACAGCTTGAATAAGGCTGGACCCAGTGCTGATCCCTGAGGAACACCACTGACTGCAGATCTCCATGTGGATCCTGCTTTGCTGATCCTGACACACTGAGCTCTGCCGTTCAGCCAGTTCTGGATCCACCTCACTGTCCACTCACCTGACCCACATTTCCTGAGCTTCCTTCCTTGTTTAGATGGATGTTATGGGAGACAGTGCCAAAACTTTGGTGAAGTTGAAGTAGAGAACATTCACTGCTCCCCCCTTGTGTATCCATCCTGCCATGTCATTGTAGAAGTCCATCAGATTGGTCAAGCATGATTTCCCCTCAGTGAACCAATGCTGACTACTTCTAGTGACTTTCCCTTTTTCTACACACTTCGTGATGACCTCCAGAATGATCTGTTCCATCACTTTTCTAGGGATGGATGTGAGGCTGACTGGCCAATACTTTCCTGGGGCCTTGTTTTGACCTTTTTGAAGAAGGGAGTTACATTGTCCTTCTCCAATCAACAGGCATCTCTCCCATTCTTCATGATTTTTCAAAGAAGACAGGATGTGGCTTAGCAATAGTATCTGCCAATTTCCTCAGCACCTCTGGGTATATCATATCAGGGCTCATGGATTTATGGGTTTTTAGTCTGTCTAGCTGATCTCTAACCAAATCCTCTATGACCAAAGGGAAGTCTTTCTTTCTTCAGCTGTCAACTGTCTTCTCTTGCCTCAGGGGTCTTGGGCTCCTGAAAGTCATCCTCAGCAGTACACACTGAGGCAAAGATGGCACTCAGTAATTCCATCTTTCTGTGTCTTCTGTCACCAGGACACCCATCTGATTCAGCATCAGCCCTACATTTTCCCTAATATTTCTTTTGCTGCTGATGTACTTGTTGAAGCCCTTCTTACTGTCCTTGATATCCCCTGACAGACTCAATTCCAAGTGGGCCTTGGCCTTCTTATTCATCTCCCTGTATGCTCTGATGATGTTCCCATAGTCTTTCTGTGTGGCTTGTCCCTTTTTCCACATCCCATAAATTTGTTTCCTCCATTTGAGATTTACTCAAAGCTCCCTGCTCATCCATGCAGGTGTCCTGTCCCCTTTGCCTGATTTCTTGATCTTGAGGATACACTGGTTTTGAGCTTAAAGAAAATGATTATTGAATATTGGCCAGCCACCTTGGACCCCTTCTTTCCTAGAGCCCTAAGCCATGGAATTCCCCTAAGTAGATCTTTGGAGAGGCCAAACTTCATCTCTCCTGAAGTTTAGGGTTCTAGTTATGTTTACTGCTTTGCTTTATCCATGCAGGATCCAGAGTTCTGGCATCTCATGGTCACTATAGCCAAGGCTGTCCCCAGCCCTCAATGTCTTTAACCAATCCCTCCTTGTTTATTAATATGATGCCTAGCAACACATCTCTTCTTGTTGATCCTTCCACCACTTACATCAAAAAGTCTGGAGGAACCTCCTGGACTGTGTGTGCCAAGCTGTGTTGTCTGTCCAACATATACTAAGGCGGTTGAAGTCCTCCAGGAGAACCAGGGCCTGTGACCATGAGGCTATTTCCAGCCATCCAGAGAAAGTTTCAGCTTCTTCCTCCTGATCAGGTGGTCTCTAGTAAACACTCACAGTGACACATATGTAAGCCTATCCCTTAATTCTTACCCTGAAGCTCGCAAATCTTTGGTTGAGAGAAGATACATTCTCTCTGGGTGGAGTTTGATACACATTCCAGTTGCTCTCACAGCACTGTCCCTGCACACCCCGCCTGCACTGCCGTATGTAGGATGTGTCTGAATGTTTTCAGAAGCTGATCAATTGCCCCTCTGACCATGAGGGCAAGCATCGGTGTTCTGAGCTGCAGCTGGTGCATTGTGAAGAAAGACCAGCACAGGTTTCAACAAGCATGAACAGGACACTCAGAAGTTTAATATTATGCCAAATGAAATGGGCAACATTATGTACAGACTGTGTCTTTGAAGCAATGGTGTAGATGAACTATTGGAGAGACAGCAGAGCTCCAGTCCTTTCCACAACACTTCTGCCCTCCCCTAAGGTGCCAGATACACCAAACCTAACAAACTTTCTGTCTCCTCTAAAGAGGATGATGCATAGGTATTGTGCATATAATGCTGAGACCTTAACATAAAAGGAAACTCTATTGCAGTCCACGCTCTCCGATATCTGATGACTAAAGGGCAAATTGCAGTCTTGGTTATTCCCTGCCTCAATTTATCTATTCATGTAAATTGTAAAAAGAGAAGTGGACTGTGATCCACAGACCAAGTAATTATTTTCTTCGATGGTACTTTGACCAAGAAGAGTGCAGGCGCAACAAAGGACACAGGGGAATTTTATCTATTTCACCTTTTAAAATTTCTGGTAAGGAAGTTATTTATGGTTTCTTTGTGTCTCTGCATGCCTGACTGCGCACAGAGAGAGGAAGGAATTAGCCTGGTGTACTTTGTTTTTACCAAGGGACTGTGGCTACTTAAAACTCAATCCAGCTTCTCTCTGCTTCCTAGCAGAGGACCTTCTTTTCTTTTATGCCTCCCTTTCCTCCCCTTCTCCCAGGTGATTTTTCCATTATTATTGGATTCTTTGATTTTCTTGTCTGTGGAAAATGAGCTTGTGCAAAGAGTGCACTGTATGGGTTTGATAGTACTTCTAAGTCAGTGATAGCATTTTAATGTCTTGTTTTTATTGGTTACTGAGTTTGGCAGCCTTAGACAGTAAAGAGGGAGGAAAGAGATTCTAGACAGCCTGCCATCCTTCTGGATTCCTACCATGTGCAGTTCTCTCTGGTTATGTATTTATTGCCAGTTTCTCGATAAGTAAGATTTTACTTGAACAGTGGAAAAGGAGGTACACTTAAGAGCTCTCATTTGAATCTTTCAAATGAGAAATTAATGTCCCGCTCTGATTCCACCGAAGTCAGTCAGAAAATGCATAAATGAATGGACGAATAAATAAATGCAGATAGCAGTGCATGCAAGATTGATCTCTTAAGTATGAAACAGCATCATCTCACAGGAGGAGAAGATCTGTCAGATCTCATGCTGTAGACATCTGACAACTGAGACATTCCCATGGCCCAGGGCCAGGCACAGCTGATGGGCTCACCAGCTGGTTGCATCTGACACCCAGAGCTCTGCTAGCGCTGCAGCACTCGGAGCTCTTTGAATTTGAGATCTTCCTAGATACAGCCTGAAATTGTAGCCTCGCCTTTGTTCCCAAGACTGCCCCCCACCATAACGTCTTCCCTTCTTACCTCACATATCCAAAACATGGAGACTTACAGAATGAATTAAGAAATAGAAAGGCCTGGAAATGCGACTAAGCTCTCAAGGCTTTGCTATTACGTTTTGAGATGATTTCATGAGAAGGATTTTAGGAAACGTAGGTCCATCTTTGCCTGTGAGCTAATTTTAAATACTTTAGCACATTCTTGAAAGACGCTTTCCCTTTATGCCCAGTCTTTTCAGGCAGTAGACATTCTTTTATACATTAGAAGTCCATTTGTAGAATCCATTTCATGTTTTCATTAGTGAGTGCTTATACTACTGTGTAGGTCAGTGAAAAAGACTCCTCTAGTGTAATTTATTGGAAAAGTAGACAGTAAACTGATTCTATTCAATGTTTTACCTGTTAACTAGAGCAGGGTAATGGTAAATATTAACTGGAATATATAGGCTATGTACATTAAAAAGTAAATTATATTTATAATAAATTGCCTTAATCTCTGCATTGCACATAAGGAAATATAGACGCTGAAAGTAGTGAAATTTACTTTATAGTTAACTATTTTATCTGTTCAGTTGTGATAAAAACTGAAGAGCTTTCGACCATATGCAGACATTTATTAATACCCAGAAACCAAAAAGTTCTTGTTGTAGATAAATCTGTTAGTTCACACAAAACAGAAGGTGCCTGGATTCTGCAACTGTGGAAAAAAATGAACCTATGTGTGGATAAGGCTCTCTCTTATACAGTGACAATAAAAATAGTCAGAGTAGAAAATTAAAGAAAATTAAGAGGGAAAAGATTTGGATCCAAAATTCATAGCAAAACTTTTTTTTTTTTTTTCCCAGAGAAAGAAGATGCAGTCATTGAGTATATCACACTATAAAAACCTGAATTTTCAGCTTTTAATAGTAATTTCTTGGTATTTTTCAGGGGGAAAAAACCCAAAAAATCTTTAGCACTTTATTCCAAGGATGTTTTCTTGAGAAAATGCTCCTTAGATCTCTTATAAAGCCTAAAGCAGGGAACATTTTGCTTACATCTACTGTTCCAAAGAAGCCTCTTTTATAGACAAATCTAAAAATAACTAAATGCTTTTTATGTAAGATGTCTAACTTATTCAACTAATATATCTAAAATGCAAATATAAAGGGTTCACAGAATAGAAGCTGAAGTAAATAGTATCACGATGTTCCCCTTCAAAATTCATTAAGCTCCTGATGCGAGTATGAATTCAAACAAGGCAACTTTCTGTAATATCTGTTCTTTTAAGTTCTTCTCTCTCCTCATCTGATATTACATCTAATTTGGCATCTCTGTTGGCTATAATTCCTCAGGTTTTCCCTATACCCATCAGCAGACCTGATATATGTGCAATTCTGCTATAAGACCCTCCTTGATCCTGGTCAGTTGACTACTTTCCCTTTCTTCATTATAAAATAGACTGCTTCTTCAAGTCTTTCCCAGTGTAGTTGATGTTCACAGTCCTTAATAATCAGGAGTCTCCAAAAACATATTAAAGTCAAAGGCAAACTAACCTTGACTTTTGTGGTTTAATAATTGACACATTTTTAAATTAAAATAAGATTTTAAATGTTCTTAACTGTACTAATTTTTCCTCCAGGAAGGAATTACCTTGAACAAAATATCCAAACTCAACTTGTAAATCAGGCAGTATGAAGGACTCTTTAAAATACGTACAGTGCAGTTAGTATGAAAGTTTCTTTTCAAATTTATATAAAGAATCTGCCAGAAATGTGTGGTTATAGTCTCATTTACCATAGCACATTTATACACACCTATTATGAATGTCAGAACCACTGTGTTCGAGTTTCTGATCCTCTTTCTCTTCCCACAGACCTGGTTAGGTTAGCTCTACATCAAAACAGAATAAATCAGCTGGCATTCTTCTCCCTTATCAATCTTGGAGAAAGTTTATTGTCATTTAGTTCAGATTTCTATCTCATGATAGAAAATTGTCAAACTTTCATTTACTTCTTTGTTCTGCTTTTATCCACCCCCAGAACCTGAGCTGATTTTAGGAAAACTTTTGGCTGGTATTTTGATTAGACAATTTCAACATATTTATAAGGGCACAATCCTTTTCCATATGGACAGAGGACTCATCCTTAGGATGTAAGGATAGAGGATTTTATCTTTTTCTAAATGAGTACTCAGCAGTTTAAAACTGGAAATGATGAAACAAAATTTATGTGCTGATTCTTTATCTACTCAGAATGATTCCTGTTAACAATCTCTCTGCATTTTCACTTTCCCTGTGTTAGGATTAATTTCAGGCTCAAATATTTGGTTTTGTTTCACGCACATATGATAGACGGAGGTAATCCTCCCAATCTCTGTTTTAGTATCATGACTACTGATAAGAGAACCTTTAGCATTAGCTACACAAAAAGACATATTTGTGTACTGGAAACACTGAGCTGCTCTTTAATTTCCTGTGTTAATATTACTGTTTCTGTTAGTCAAGGCCCAGCACCTCCTTAACGAGGATTTTGCAAGCTGAAAAAAATCCTTACCTTATCTAGTCTCCGATTCCTACCCAGTTGCCCTCATAGAAAGCAGGATAATTTCTCCCCGAGTACAGCTTGTTTCAAAAAACTCAAGATGAGCAGATGGAGAATGTTATTTATTCTTACTGTTAAAATCTGTGCCTTAATTCCAGTTTGGAGGTGTGTGGCTTCACTTCCCAATTATCGATTCCTGTTTGGTTAGAACATTTCTCTCCCAAATTAAAAGGCACACTATCACCTGGCATTTGCTGCCCAGCACTGTGGTATTCTGTTACATGGCATTTTCTCCCCAGCACTGTAATTATTTAGTTAATCATGTCAGATCCTCATATCCTTTTTGATAAGTGTTCTTTCTGAATCTGCTTCTTCAAGTCAGAAAGTTGATACCCTCCTGATTGCCAAGAAAATACATTCTATGTTCTTTTTGCCAAACAATTCAAACAACAAAAATGCATTTTATTCAGATGTCAACATTTCCCCTAAGAACTTTCTTTTTGCCATATATACAGATAGACTTTAAATTCTGAGGGGGAAACATTAAAAAATGAGTATTTATGCAAACTTTTAAGGGACATTCTAATGTTAGATGTGGAAATACATCCAAAAAGCACAATGATAAAGTTTTGTAGGAGTATGAGATGTTACTACCTTGTTTTTACTTTTCTATTGGGACATATATGTATGTTTATCAAAATATGAATACTGATGCCTTACTCTAAATTAGTCTTGAAAAGAAGAATCAACACGTTTGAGGTGACGTTAAATATTAGAAATTTTGCTTGGTTAAGTATGGTCATTTAGCCATTAAAACGGCAAATGTGGAAAGGCAAAGTTCAGGAAGTTAGGCTTGATAAATATCTTGAGAATATAGTGAAAAGATATTTTTTAATGGTAAAGTTATTATAGTTCAATAAATCCATCATTATCTGGAGGATTGGGTCATTAAAAGAATTATCAAGATTTATTTTTTGAGGAGTTTGTAAAAGTTGGGAAGTGGATAGACTGGATATCAACAGATGGCAAAGAAGTGCATGTTAAAGAAGGGATCTTGCCTTTGATCATGTTAATACGGTGCACAGCACAGAAAAATCCTTGGCCCAAAAAAATATAATTATCAGTAAGTACCAAGGATCTGTACTACCCCTGTAAAGGCATTTTTTTGGGGCACAGTATGCTTAATGATTCATATTGTTTGGCTTTTACAACTGCTTCCCCCTTAGGTCCTGGAAATTTAGGAGGATTAGCTTAGGTGAGAGAGCACTGAAAGAAGCATGGGTCCTATTCAGAGGCCAGTCACTGACTAAATGAACTTTACCAAGTTTTTTAGTCATGTCTCAGTTCCCCACCTGAAAAATGGGGTCAATGGCTCTCCGTCTGGCTGGTTGTAAGGATAACATCTCAGGAGGTGCTCAGCCCATAACATGCTCAGACACAATAATGGTTAGTACCAGAACAGTTTTGGTTACTAGCTAATAGGAAATGATGACTCTAGCTCATCTTTTTGCGAAGATTATGAAAAATTCCTTTCATGAGTGTTATACAGAAAGACAAAATGGAGGGATAGCATGGACAGAATATTTTTAAGTGAGTGTTTCCCCCAAAGTTCTTCAGTGTGAAGAATTAAGTTCAAGCTAGCTCTGTAAGACATACACAGATGGAAGTAAAATGTTAAATGTTTCAGCCAGCAGGCTTGAAAGCTTCTGACCAAAACATTGTATTTCTTTACTTCCAGCTGTGCGTGTCTAATAACATATTTCATGATGTTTAAATACCAACTGCATCACTCTACTCTTGATATTGAGTGCAAGAAAAATGACTTAATTTGTTGATGAGCAGCATGTTACAGGCTGGCAGTAATGTCAGTGGTGATTTTACTGGCTCAGTACTCCTACCCCTGCTGCACGATCCTTTCCCCCTGTCTGAATTTGGATGCCTATAGCCCATAGCACACCACTGTCTGTGTTCCCTGGTTCAGGATTTCATTTCACTAGATCATAAGCTACTAACACAACCTTGTCATTGCAATTTGTCACACTTTTTTGTGTGCTCTATATCTGACTGAATTCTCATCTCCCCAGCCCATAGGCTACTAGTCTGGAACAAATCTCTGAAACATAATGGAAAAGGATGAAAAAAATACCCCAACCTAAGAAAAAGAGACCCAGTTGACACCTCTTCTCCTGACAGAAGCAGACACATAATCATGGGCAATAGTTGTTTCTGCTGGCTCTCTCTGTTGTATCAGATCAGCCAACACTGGTTGTCAGAAATATATCCTGGTACTTGCTGCCACCTTGCCTTGTGCCAGGGCTGCTGTTCAGGGTGCTCCAGGGCCAGCATGATGCAACTTCTGAAGAACAGCTTGGCTTCTCCAGGATTTAAAATTCTTTTGCTCTCTTTATCTTCTGGTCTTCCCTCTTAAGCAAATATGCAAAATGTTGTGGAGGAAATTCTTAGGGATCAACTGTGCTGCTTTTCAAGCTGAGCAGCATTTGGAAAGGGAGAAGGCACATGCCTCCAGGCTTTGAAGAAAACAGAGGGAAAAGAACCAGCTGCCATAATCAATAGATAAGCGACCACAGGAGCAAAGCATTTTGGCCTTATTTTGACCCAGGTAGATACCTCAGGCTTTAGTGTTGGTGATGTGGTTTGAATTTGTTTTAAATAATTATATTGCTTGAGCTTGTTACTGTGACCTCAAGCAGGTAATTTTGACTCATATGTCACTTGCTCATTGAAATTAATAAATTTCCATCTGTTTCTATGAGAAATAAACCCACTGACAACCCTCAGACTCAGAGGTGTTTTAAAGAATTTCTGTGAGTATGCATCAAGCACTTCAACACTCACTATAATTCCTATAAACAAAATAAGGAATTTTCCCTGACCAACCTGATAGAAATAGAGACCGCAACAAAACCAACTCCGTAATAATGACACAGATCAAGATTTTAAATTTTAAATTATTCCTCTGGTACAACCTATGACATTCATGCCCTTCATCCAATATATGACATCAGAAAAGGAGGACAAAAAAAGCTACATATATGTGCAACATGAGTCAGATAATGCTACTGGAAGAGCCCTGAACTGAAGTGGCTGTACTTGCATTAAATCTTGGATTATTTTTTTTCCAAGTGATTTGTATTTTTGACACTAGTGATCCACAGTGACTATACAATAAATTCTACTTTCTTTATGCTCAAGAAAGCCATAGAAGAAAAGAAGCACTAATGCTCTTCAGCAAATTTCTCCCTCCTGCTCTGCTTGTCTCTGCTTGTCTCTGCTTGTCTTTAGTTTACATTTACTGTGTTTATTTCTTTACTGCCTTTTTTTTTTTTTAAACATCTACAGCCTTGTTGACAGGATTGGATTCCCTATCAATGTGACATGCTATTTTGTCAAATGTCAGCTAGTCATACTCAGGTAATTAATTTACATGCTGTACATCTGACCTGATTTTCTTTGTTAATTGGTAGGTCAGACAACTCTATCACCCACAAGTAATTTACTTTTTCTATCATCTGATAAGTATTTCTAAATAGACAGTTTCTAACTAAAAAGAGAATTTGTATTTAGTTGCTAACTGCTGTACTTTTTTCTAAACTTGTCAATCACATTTGCAAATATGCTGTATGCAATAAAAGAGACTTCAGCTCCTCCTGTTTATAAGGGAATCAAGACCACAGATTTCATCAAGGAGATCTTTATGGTCCAAAATTCTCCTTGTGTTTTGCTCTCTTATATTTTTTAGTGTAAAGTAACATTTAAACTAAAAAATCGCTTTGTTTTCCAGGACTGTATACTGCACATGAATTGTTGATAGAGTTTTTCTAGCAATGGTTATATCCATGCTAAACCATTTTTGCTGTATTCAAACTAAGTACGAGTGAGTCAACACAACTAGAATGAGTGTGTGTCCACATCACAGATCTGTCTCACCCAAGTGAGTCATTCTCAGAAGTCTAGGACAGGATTAGGCAGCTATAAGGACTCCAGGGACAGTTTCACCTTCATCCTTTGGCATGTTCTGTGCAGTGAAATAGACCCTCACAGACCTCTAATGAGGCCCTTTTCACACAGCAAAGATATGTTCAAAGAAACCTGTCCTATGTCAGAATGATTTTTCACATGGGTGGTGATCACTTTGGATCATCATTTTGGACCTCAAGGCTGCAGTAGTGTGCATTCACTGGAATGGATCTCAGGTACACAACTCACAGGTACATCACTAGCATGCGGAGCTCAAATATGTTTTTATGCAAGAAAAACAGGCCCAATAGAGTGAAGAACTTTTTTAATTTTTTTTTTTTAATTTTTAATTAGAACAAATTTAATTTTGGGTATAGATCTTCAAGTTCAAGGAAAAGGTAACCCTTTTCTCTATGTGGCTTTTTAGCAAAAGATTAAATTTGATACTTTCAAATGTAATGCAACCTACTGGTTTCTAACTCACAGAGTGGCATGTAAAAGGTGAATTCAAACTAACAAATATGGCAATAAATAATAATCTACTCATTTGAGAAGCTTCCACCTAGAATGAAATTTTCACTTGATTTCACATATTTTGTGATAGATTTACTTCTCCATGAAGAGGAAGTACTTCGAAATGAGAAACTGAACCTGCTCTACTAGGAAAAGTTTGGCATGGGGCGCTGACAGCTAACATAGCTAGTTTCTGTATTATCTAGAAACTGCACATAATTTAGTGAAGAATTTATAATTTCTTGCTGATGTTTTGATATGTAGGAAAGCAGTGTATGAGGGGTAAAAACACATTAATCTTCGTATTCTTGCTATAATATCTCACTTATTTCATCAAGCGTGCTTTCTGATTTGTAGGAGGTGCAGAACCTAAGAAAACTCTGTGACACCGTGTAGTAGGAGTGCTGAACTAGCGTATTTGATGTAAGTTACGGTTAACAAAAACTAAGCTCAGTCTGGAAGAGTCTTAATGAAGTTGCAATAAGATCAAGTATTTGTTGTGAAATTAAGCTGAATTTTTTTTTTTTTCACCAGCCTGTTTAACCACCTTTAAAACAGAAGTAGCACAGAGTGGTACAAGTGGTCCTAGCTTTACTGCTGGTTAAAATTGCCTGAGAGAGATGCAGTATTCAAGGAATTTCCTGCGACATGAACATGACTGCAGAAATAATTTTCAACATTAAATTTGGTGAACTGCTGAACTTTGTTAATATTTTTTGCAGTGTTCAATTATTTTAATAAATTGCACAGCACTAGCAGTGGAATGAAGTCCAAAGTCTGAAGACAGAAAGCCTGAACAGGTCAAAGAAAAAAAAGGTTGGCTTGCAATCTTGAGCCTGTTAAAATACTAACTAGAAAATTAGACAGGAAAAACAGTTACAAAAATATTGAGAGTATCTTTGATCAGCTGGCTGAAAAGAAGTAATATGACAAACAGGAAATTACAAAGAATAACTATTTTGACTGTAGTGGAAATAGCGACTTAGGTAGCTGTAGTTCAAACTAGATACAGAATATTTTCCTGGAATTTAAAGGAAAGGTATCCAGATGTCTAAACATTCTGCTCAATGTGGCTTTTATTTCAAGCTTGGCAAGCCTTCAGAAAACTGGTAGACAAGTTTAGCTGGAAGACGTTTTCCAGTGTATTTACATAATTTCATACATATTTTATGCTTCTGCATTACATCTTTTAGCAGTGGTCGCATTTAATTTCAGGATTCTTTTAAAAAATTACATATAATTGTATGAATTAATTCGTTATTGTATGTCAAAATGCTTTGCATATTAAACAAACCTTTAAACCTGTGAACAACTATAGTAAACCTAAGTGAAGACAAACTATGGAGAAAGACATTACAGAGAATTGTGCAAAGCATCTCCAAGTAAATGCAACACACTCTTCAGGAATGAACTGTGGTGGGAGAAAATTGTTTCTGCTTTACACACAACCACATTTTTGGTACTGTGTATTTTAAAAGTAAGATCCCATATAAACATTCATTGAAAATTCAATAAAAATGGATGCAAAGCATTCTACTTGGAGTCTGGCACAGACAAATCATAAAATTTCACTAAGATACAGCACATCTAGGCCATTAACTGCACAGAGATGTGAAATGTAGCAGGTGGGATCAGCTGTGTGCTCTTGAAGGCTGCATCTCTTAGCAGCTGCTGTTTGATGAACAAAAAGCACGATACAATACATTATAGCTAATCCTGCAAGATGCTGGGTGTCCTCTAATCACACCAGTATCAGGTTGTATAGGCATCAGCATCTCCCTGCTTGTGATTACCATCCCAACCCAGGGCACCAGAGACAACCTGCTGGAAATGCTTCCACTTAGGGCTATGAGTGTTTATCTTTCCAGTTTGAGCTATCTTTTTATGCAATAGGAGTGGGATGTCTGCTTCTGTTTTCCCTTTTGTTTCAGGAACATTTCTGGTTAAAGTCAAATGATATTGTTCTAAAAGAATGAAAGTTTTTCAAACTGACAGCCTGTGTCTGATTCTGCCTATGAAAGCAAAGGCTTCTGGTTTTTAGGGAAATATTTTTTTCATTTTTTGCATACAGTGTTTTTAATTAAAAATGTTGACAGAATTGCTTATACCCTGTGTGTATATGCAATTAATGGAAAAAGTTCCTTTCTAACACAATCAGCTGGGAGATAGCAAAATTATTATTCTATATTCTATTCAGAATTAAAAACAACTCAGAAGAGTAAAACAACTGGTCCAAATGAAAACAAACTCGCTTTTCTTTGTTTCTGAGAAACAGAAAAATCCAACCTGTTTGCATAGAAATAATGATAACTTTTAATTACAATTCATTATGAAGGTACAATGCACACACAGTGTTAGCCATTTGATTATTTCTACATATTTTGTAAACATTAATTAACCTAATGTCATTAAGATATGTACTATTTGCTTTGCTCATATAGGAAATCTGATGGAATGGAGAGCTGCAGACCAGGCTTTATTTTTCATATTCCAACACTCCTTGGGTGTTGGATGATCAACATTTTGTATATCAGGCTCAAATTGGCTCAAGGTACTACAAAGCCTGTGAGGTATTAAAGTTCAGTGGCTGTGATTTAGAGCACATTTCTGTTGATTAGATGCAAAAATAACTTGGCACAGCATTGTGTCCCAGCATTACAAACTAGCTCTGTTTTGGAAAGCACATTGCATTAGGCTGACACCAACAGAAGGACATGTTGCAGTGGGATGGGAATACAGCTAAATGGCTTCCAGACCATAGCTGACTCAGACCCAGAGTCAATGGTCAATGGAAAGGACATGTGTAGACATGGAGTAATGTGAAGCACTCATATTCTTTTCTATGCCTCTCCTTGTGCTTCATATTTTCTAGACAATCTTTCCTCTTTAAAAATAGGTGAGTGCAAAATAGCAATAAAACCTGATGTCCTCATAAATAGATGAGAAGCAGCGTAAGTCCAAAAGTGTATTACTTCAGTTCTAGATGATAGAGCAATTCTGTGATACCATTCATACATCACTGTCTCTTTTCTTCATTACTGATAATGATGTAGAAATATGTACCCTCAGGTACAAAAGGGTTAAACATAATATATTGAAAAGAATCACTGAAATGTTGGTATGGAAGTGACCTCCTACAAGAGAGGTAGTCCATTTCTCTGTTTTGGGTTAAGACCAAGAGTGACTAGACATGGACATTTGTATTTTCTGTTCTAGAAACCCTTTGCGGCCTGCATTCCAGCCCAAAAATTATCTAATCTTACATTGGAAAACACTTCTTAATATCAAATGAATTTTTTGGGGATGAGAAGATGAAGCAAAGATAGCCCTTCCTCCATGGTTGTGGAGCAAATTTGCTCATGTTAGAAGAAATAACTAGAATGTAGGCAGTAATCCACAACAGGTCCAAAGTACTAGAGAAAGGAAGCCTGCTAAGAGAAGAATCAAGTCAACCATTTGACTTATGCAGGGTTATCTCAAACCAAAGGACTGAGTTAAATCACAGTCAGAAACCAGACTATAGTCGGAAAACAAATAATTTGGTAGAGTCAGGGTAAACAGTGATGTAAGAGTGCAGCAGTGCAGGACAAAAAATCTGGTGCTGGGCAAGAGCAGGAGTAGGATTCAAGGACAGACAGGAATTATGCACAGACATCGCTGGAGAGCCACAGTCAAGACCAGGAAGCTCATGTGGGACTGCATCACAGAGCTGACAGAGCAGCCAGGATCACTGGCTAGTCCTTACCTCTTCCCCTCTTTGGCCATGTCTACTGAGTCCTCACTGTCCGAGGAGACTGGTAGCCAACAGTGAGAAAATAGAAGAGGCACGCAAACATCATGTAGGACCCTATTCAATCCAGGATGAGTCAAAACTTACACATGAATTGCTTTAGGGATACCCACTAAGTAGCCTTTCAAGTTCCTGAATTAGCCTAGGACCCAAACCAGCAGGATCAATTCCATAGCAGGCTGTCATTCAAGGCAGCTGATGCTCACAGTTCTGTGCAGTTGCTGCAAAGGAAAGAACCCTTCACCTGAAGTTTCCAGCATGGTCCTCATTCTGTGCAATATTGACATGATGTGTTCTGCAAAAAATTAGATGTGCTGCAATGCATCACATAAACTGGAGTAGATATCCAAAAGAAAATGGTAGTCACTGGCTCATAGAGTTGTTTGGAAACCCAAATGCATCACAAAGTCAATAATTCTTTTGCTTTTATGCTATGAAATGAATGTTCTATGTGCACATTGCATTATAACTCAGCATCGTTGTGGCTATTCCCATTTTCCAGAACCCCCTTCAGAAAGAAGAAAGTTCAACTCATTAAGATCATTCTTTGCATTTAAAACAGGCATACTGTCAACAAGAAAACAAAAATAGTGTCTGTAACTATGAAACAAATGCATTGAAAAACCTCCAAAGCAGGAAGTCCAATTTCTTTCAAAGCTGTTTTGACTTGGAACTGTGATTGATGTTCACAAAACACCCTGAAAGTGAGAAACAGTGAAAAGGGAGAAATTAGCTGAGTAATAAAAATCATCTTCCTTTAATTTCTGGCTTGGTCTGAATCATTAATTTTTCACCTAATTTAAAAACTAAACTAGTGTATTTCTGTTTTACTTACAAATGATCTCATGTTTTGTCAGCATGCAAACAAAAGTTGGAAGTTTGTCTAAGAAACAGTAGGAATCAGTTATTCTCCTAATTCCTTATCCATTTTTCCCAGGCTACACAACACTTAAAAATGACTGAAGGTACAGGTATCCTCATTTCTCTTAATTTCACCACAAGGTGAGGATACTGCATGCCTCACAGAAGTTTATAGTAATGAGTAACATAATCTTTTCTCCATACTATAGGCAACTAAATGAGCTGGAAAAAAGGAAATTTTACAAATGGACTGACAGATGTGCAAGCACATGGAGTATTCTGTACATCTATGCGCATTCAAGGTCTATCATTCTCAAGTATTTCTTCTGGGTAGAAATTTAGCACATGTTTTTCCAGAAATGAATCTTGTACCATTCAGGTTATGGTATTTGATAAAACTTCATGTCTAACCTGCAGGACCTACACCAGAATCCTATGCCTTTCTGCAAGTGCAGAAACCAGATGCACATCCTCTCAGGAATTCAAACCTTCTTGGTAAAATGATAAGAACACATCAAACATGCATAGAGCCAAATGCACTGTATTCACTTTTCCAAGAAATAATTGGAGCATGACTGCACCTTGGTAGACTGTGAACACATTGATTGTCATTCAAGTAGTATCTGAGAGGGAAGACAGAAAATCCTCATTTTGGAGGACCCTGTGCTTATATCTCTCTTGACCCCACTCTGAGAATAAGGACAAAACTTTCAATATTATATGGTCTGGATTTTACCAAGAATTCTGAGTTCTTAGGCCCAGTTATGCTACTGACTTTTGCTACTGTTGAACAACTAATCTGTGTGCCATGTGTAAACAGAATGCTTGCTCACATTTGTGAAATGTTTGTTACTGTGAATGTCATTGCAAAATGCTGTTAATGGTTTGACACAAACAGTATTATGAAAATATTATCATATTTCTCTCTTCCTATGTGGAGCAATCTTTCAAAATTGACAGTTGCATGAACTATGTTTCTTGGCCTTGTTTTATTCTTTTCCTTTGCTCTCCATACAAAGATTTTTTTTTCATGACAGAAGGATCTGAAGGCACTTCTTAAAAACAACAGATTGTGAATAGATTTAGATAATTTATCTGTTAATTTTGCATGCAACTCCCACCTCTCAAAAAGATTTCATTTAACCATCCTGAAATTCAAAAATGTAATTGTTCTGTGTCATTATATATAGTCTTAACTTCTCAGAGACATATGGCAAGATCAGAGAATTGTTGATTGACTTGGGATTTTTTTAAAAGATTTTGCAACTCTTTTCAATGCAAATAAACACCTGAAAGTAAGATTCAAGGGTAAATAATTTTTATATCCAAGGTCTGTAATCTCTGATGCAGTAGCCAAAATGGTGTGAATTTCTCCAGTAGGCATAATTACAAAATACTGAACTACTATAGGAAAGGAGAGTGACAGAAAACTTGTTTGAGAAGCAGCAGAAATAGGGACCATCTGTCTCCCATTTGGAGGCATCTCATGAAGAGCTTTGGATAGTTTTCATTGAACCATGGATACTGAATTAAGAAGGCCTTGAGCTCATATTTCGAGGCAACTGAATAAAATTGAAATAAATTTTTGGTTTGAGAATATACTTCTCATCTACCATAGCAATTTATTTAAAGCGAGTACCTCCATTCCAAATTACATGCATTTTATTGTTGCAAAGGGCTATGGACTACGAATGGAGAGAAATTGCAGTCTATGTTCTTCTAAGTGATTTTTTTCATATCCCAATTTTGAGTGCACAGTGAAGGAGAACTTCAAGTAGTTTCACAGTAAGGATTGTACTGAATTGTTGCAGACATATGTGAGTCAACAGATTGGGAAAAAAAAAAATATGGTCATGTGTGTCTGTACTGGGTTTGTGAGGCTAGGTTCTGGTAGCAGGGAAAGTAATGGGGGAGGATGTGTGTTCTTCTGGGAGAAATTATTACAATTATTACAATTACAATTATGTCCCAATACAGCCAACGCCAACTGATTCCGATGGACCCACCATTGGCCAAGGTCCAGGCCATGAGTGACTGCGGCAGTACCTTTGAGATAAAACATTTAAGAACTGGAGTTTAACTGATTTAAGAGAGGAATGAGATGTGTGAAAGAAGTAACTCTGCAGACAAGAAAATGAGTGAAGAAGGAAGAATAAAAGCTTCAGGCACCAGAGCAGAGACCCCCACAGCCCAAGGCAGTCTATGTGAAGCAGATACTCACCTGCAACCCCGCACTGGAAGAGGTCGATGCCCAAAGAAGGGTTGACCCTGTGGGAAGCCCATGCTGGAGCATTCTGTTCTTGAAAGATTGTGTCCCATGGGAGAAACCCCATCCTGGAGCCAGAGAAGAGAAGCCTGAGGAGGAAAGCAGCAAAGACAACATGTGATGATCTGACCACAACCACCCTTCCTTGTACCTGTATGCTGAAGAGAAAGAGAATGGACAGAATTCTGGAGTTAAGTTAAGCCCAGGAAGAAGGGAGATGCAGAGGGAAGATGCTTTTAAGGTTTGGTTTTCCTTTTCATTATCCTACTCTGATTTGATTGTGAATAAATTCAAGTTGAGACTGTTTGGCTCATGACTGCATCTGGTGAGTGATTCTCCCTGCCTTTATCACACAACCCATGAGCATTTTGTTGTATTCATTCTCCCCGTTCAGCTGAGAAGCAGAGTAATAGCATGGCTTTGGTACATGGCACATGGCATCCAGCCAGGATCAACCCAGCACAATAACATAGGTTGTACAAGCTCCAAGCATGTAGGAAGGCTGGCATCATACTTCAACTCATTATATTAGTGACTAAAAATAGCCTGTTATCTCTTCTTTATCTTCTCCAACATTTTCATGCATCATGAAAGAGCCTCAAAATAGGAAACTAAAAGATATATTTAAAAACAGTAAGCATCATTTCATCTAAGAGTTGCTTCTGTAAAACAGTGATGTCCATAAAAATTGAAGTTTCTCTGCATTTTACAGGATCAATTGTTGAAATTCCTTCCACAATCCAAATTGACAGCATTTTAGAACAATTGTTTTTCATTATGGGTACTTTAATTCCCCTGCTTCTAAATGAAATCATTTTTGTTTATATACGAAGTGTCAACAGATACTGTACATATTGAACTCATAAAAGTCTTGTGTAACACACAGCTAAGTAAAAAGAAGAAAAGAACTGAGGCATATACCAAAATGCTAGTCAAAACTATTAAATTGTACTTTTAAGGATCCCACTGCAGAGAAAAGCTTCCTGTTTACTCACTCAAAGTAGTAGCAGTTAACATGAATGCATTAAAAAAAGATAAGTGATAACACTTCTAATCCTCATTTCTGCTTTTTGTCTGTGACCAGAAGCTATTTTGTCATGAAAGCTCCAAGACTTCAGCAGTTTACATTTAAAAAAACTCTTTTTCCCTTCTGAGCTTTTACAATATGCAACAGCTACCATAACTATCTGGAGTTTTTGCTATAGAAGTAATTTTTTTCTTTTTTTTTTCCCTTTTTTAAAATTTTAGTCTTCAAGATCAGGAAAAATATAGGGTTCGTTTTGCATAAATTCTTTGAAAAGAAATCTCTTTGATTTTAATATTTTTTGAGTACTATTGATGCAAGATCAAACCTTCTTTAAATGGTTAGGGATAAAATATTGAAGTAATACAATACAGCAGTTTTGGGACAAGAACTGCATAAATCAGCTAAAGGCTCTTTAAAGCACATAACTGGCTGGCAAAAGCAGACCCATTTCAAAACTGTCATAACACCAGCTTGTTTTTCAATTCTATAACTCAGAATGTCTGGATTTCAATAACTTTTTTTTTTCCTTCAGGGTGCAACGCAAATATTGTAACGAAAACCACTATAGATTTTTGAGTGTGTCTGAGTACAGCCATTGTATACAGACCAGATTATCCTTGTCTCTTTTCTATTGGCAGTACGTATGTACAGCCATTTAATGTTTATTTGCCCTAGTAGTCAGAATGTACAAAGTAGCCACAAAACATAAAACACAGAGACTCTATCTCAGGTTGTTAAAATCTATGGCCTGACCCTGCCATGAATTTAGGAGGAAGGGGTTCCTGTGGAGCCCCATCGGTTCCTGCCTGCCTGTGCAGAGCTCACTGCAGGGTCACAGATTAAGTTACTACTGTAAGCTATGGTATTTAAGGCCCTCCCACAAACACCTTAAGATGCATAAAAACTGAGCTTTTAAAACATGGATTGAGTGGGGCTTCAGGAATGTGTATAATAATTTGTGAGCACTATTGCTGCAATCTAGTGTCTATACTGCTGCATTTCCTGTAGACCTGGTCCCACATAGGCAGGACATACCTTTTAAATTAATTGGAATGTTAAACTCATTCATATGATATAATTCATGAAATTGTATTTTACTGATTACTGAGGAATTTTTTTCAAATGATGGTTGCCTTTGGATCTATCATGACAACCAGCTGAAACAAGGCTGAACTTTTCTGCAGGGTCATCATGGAGAACTAGAGCTGAAATAGGCATATGCATTAATATTACGTGCTCATAAAAATAAAATTTGTTATAATTCCTTAGTACTATGGTTATTCACACAGTATCAAACAATGTATAATGTTAATGGATATCCTATGACACCCTAATGCAGTGTGTTAGATTAACAAAAGGAGAAGCTCAATGGTCAAAGAAAAACAAATATCATGAAATTGGAAAAAAATCAAAAGAAATACTTTTTTCTTTAAAATTAATGAATGTCATGAATGTTGACCTACACAAGGGAAAAGGTGTCAAGCATGAGCTATTTACAAAATCAATTTTATGAAAAAATATATTCTTCATAAATCTAGAACAAAAATTTGCAATGACAACTCACTATAAATTTTTGAACAATATATGAATATCAAGATAATTATGAATCAGTCATGAAAAATTCATAAAAGGAGAGAGTATATTTGTCAGCTAAATTATTCATAGTAAAGCTTTGCTTAGTTCCACTGATTATTTAATTAGTCATTTCATCAGCAGGTTTAGCACCTGTAGGATTCCCTCCAGGAATGGAAGTGGCAGCAGAGGCAGCAGGGCTCGGGGAGAAAAAAGATCCTGCATTCTGCTCTGGACCTGACCAGCTGAGCTTGCATACAATTGCAGGGCCCTGCTGAAAAGCCCAGTCCTGTTCTGCAGCACTGCTCCATCATCCCCCTAAAGACATAAGTTCTTGGATGAAGTACTGGTTGTTGCAAGCCAATGACCAGAGGTGCTGACTCGGCCTACTGAGACCAAAAATTAATCAATGGAAGATATAATGAGAACAAACTAGCTCATATTCAATGGGAAAAAAACCCCTCAAAATCTGAAGAATTGAGGAGTTCTTTTAATTAGCATAGTACAAAAATGACAAAATTTGCATGCTTATATCTCCTGCTGACCATGTCACTCTCAGCTGACTGACTACAATTTTTTTTCCAGTTCTAACATGGTAAACATATTTACCTTACAAAAATCTATTTATATGTCTTCTATATATGTCAAATATTCTCCTGATACATTGATGCAACTTGCATTACAGTTATTGCAATGGGAATTGTAGTGATATTACACGAGAGTTGGCTCAAGGTGATTACTTATTATATTTTCTGTGAAGAGAAATCTGGTCTTCAAGTTCTAATTATTCTGGTAAAAATTATCACTGACACAGTGCCCAGGAATCCACTTAAGTTACAACAGAGATTAATTTTTCTCATTATATTTTTTTAATTGTAAAAAGAAGCACAATAAACTTTATTTAAATTTTACAGTAGCTCCCCTTTAAAAGGTCAGTTTAATATTTAATTTGAAATTGGATAAAATTTGTGCGTGTGTGTGTGTGGGTGACAAAGTAATGTTTAAACAATCAGACCTGACAGATGCTGACAGATACTGTCTAATATCCCTGCATGCAGATTGCATTGTGAGTCACAAGGCTCAAGGTCATGCATCTATAACCACCCAGAAGGCTTTCTTCTCCACTTGATGCACAAATTTAAGTTCCATTAAGGCTAATGTAAGATACAGATGCTTACTAGAAGGAGAATAGGCCAATCTTCCAAAATGCTATATAATCGGTAGTGATGTGATTTATAGCCATTGTTCCTATACTTGGTAAATTATTTTTCAGTGATTAAATAAAACAGTCATGCAACAATAAACCTGTTATCTCATCACATCTAAAAAAATCCTATTGGGGATATGATAGTAGAACCAGCCATAAAAACGAGGAAAGAATTGTCTAGCTAGTCCCTGTCTTCCAAACAGAGATAATACTTTTTTAATTTTTTGAGACGTCATGAAAACATTTGCTTTCCAGGAAAGAATTTAGTCTAAAAAACGACAGTATTTTAATTAATATTGTCATAGTAATATCACATGAGAAATTCAGTTCAGGTATAGGTTTTTGTGTCCCTTAAACGCATCAAGAGCACCACAGCTGATAGGATGCTACATGCTTCTTTCTCTTCACTCCCCAAGGATACCCATTTTCAGGGACATCAGCAGCTGAAGTTCTCCTTGGTATTCTGAGAAAAATTGCATTGTGGTTTCCTTCCTTCCTTCCTTCCTTCCTTCCTTCCTTCCTTCCTTCCTTCCTTCCTTCCTTCCTTCCTTCCTTCCTTCCTTCCTTCCTTCCTTCCTTCCTTCCTTCCTTCCTTCCTTCCTTCCTTCCTTCCTTCCTTCCTTCCTTCCTTCCTTCCTTCCTTCCTTTATGCATATGGAAAGGTTCATCTCAGTACATGACCACTCTGCCTAGACCTAACATTCCAGTTGGACAGCTCTTCAGATCCTTTCTACGGGCAAGGTCCTGAGAACTGCTGCCATATAAAAGGATGTGCAGGATAACTTGGTGAAATTTCCCAAGTCGCCAACTGAGAGGTACTAGGGAAAGCATATGGCCTGATCTAACCATAGATTTGAAAGAAAGCCTATGTGTGTTTCTGTTTCTGGGATACTAAATATTATTTTTTTTCCTCTGATTGTTTACTGAACTTTTTATTTGAGAAAATTGAGTCTTGAAATCAGTTTATGATTCCAGCCTTGGGAAAATGGGTTTGGGTGGGATGTATGACATATTTATAAAAATCATGGTCATATGTTTACAGAAATATTAATGTGATTTTGGAGTTTGCTGCTGACTCATGCCAGTAATTGATCCTAGCTTAGAGTTACCACAAATCTTTAAAGATATTTAATAGGGACAGAAACATGATTTTTTGAGAGTCCTAGTCTCATTTTATGGTAAACTCCCCCATGTATGCCATACCTAGTAGGTGAGTTCTCTGGATCTTTCCATCTTTTTCTCCCTGCCCAAGGTGGATTTTGCCTGCCTGTCCCTTTTGACTTTGCTTGTCAGCTTATATCAACATTTCTATCTCATTTCTAGAAAGGGAAAAAAGGTAGTGACTTACTTTCATTTTTCACTTCATGAAAGAAACAGAGTCTCTCTTTACATTTCAAGGGGGCCCCCTCAACTTATTCTTTAAGGAATTCAAAGATCAACTCTTCCTCTAATCACAGAAAACACATCAGAGTAATCAACATGCTGGGAAAGGAAAGGCAGAAAAATTACGTGACAATTTAATGGTGATTTATTGAAAATTGGTAACTGGCAGCATAACTTTATGGAGGAATCTCTGGATCAGCTCTTCATTTTATGCCTACTGTGGTTATGAGAGAAGAAAATAAATGGAATCTGATCCCTAACTGAAATGGAAACCTCTTGTTACTCACTGGTTTTGGGACATTGGCCTTTCCCACAGCAAAACCTGCTATTTTCCTGAAACATACTCCCAGTTTTTAAGGGGTGTATGGTATTTACAGGAAATCAGGAGTGTAGGATTTATAGTAACCACTGCTTTGTGTTGTCAATTTGTGCACTGGTTTAGTGTTTGCAAATGAGGTATCCTGGTCAGCAACAAATGCTCACAAAGACATTGTGCAGACATTTCTTGTGTTGCTTGGCCAATGCACCTCAACATTGATCCCCAATAGCTCCACTATTTTAGTCCCAAAGCTCTTTTCATCAGAAATTGGCAATCATGTGAAATAGTGCCATCATTTCCCACATGCTCTAACGTGAGGGGCCTAGGATGAAATGAACAAAGTTGTTTTCACTTGTGACCCAACTTAGTAAATTCTAGTCATGAGGGTCAGAATATCTACAGCTCCTAAGAAACATAGCTTGGATAAGAAAGTCCTACAGTTAAAAAACACCTGTGCTTTAGTGTTAATAATTCCCATCTAAAATGGTCTATTCAATATAAAATACATATTAGCAACCCTACTGAAGACCTGAGCATATTGATAGTGACGAGAAGGGTCAGGAGAAATGAGAAAATGAAGTATAATGAAGAGATTACAATCAGAAAAGGTATTAAAGGAAACCTTCCTTAATGAGACTATTGGTATCAAACTACATTATTCATAGGGACTTTCTGATTAGAGGCAAATGTCAAATGTAACATACATTTCTGGGTGGCAAGTCTTCATTTGCATTTCAAATAAACACTATTGGCTCCTGGTTTTAGTGCAGCAGATGGTACATTTAGTTTTGAAGAAGTTCTTCCATACTCACAAAACACCTTTAAATCAATATTGTAAAAGATGAAGTAGGGCTTTTGAACATAAAAATTCATTTAGACTTAGGTGTCATACAAATCCCATGCATTTAATGTTTACCAGAATTTCTAAGAACAGGACCAATAAGAGGTATCAAAGCCAGTACCAATTTCTCCATTCTCCAGTTTTCTTACTGTCTTTCTTCCCAGTGTTTGTCAGTATTCCAACCAAAAGTGCCTTCATCCTTAAAACACTATGGCTCTACCACTTGAGGGCAGTGGATGGCTTTCTGTGCTGAATTAGAATAAGTATTTTTTCTTATATTTTAATACATGTGTACTTTTCTTTCTAATCTGAACATTGGTTCTCTATTTTTCTCTGGTCTTTCCCAAATCCTCCACCCTTTTGTGCTTTTTTAAAATTCTGCAGTATTTCAGTTTACGCATTTCACACAATGGACATTCCCCTTCACTCAAGATGTTCCTTTCAAGGTGCACTTCTTAATCTCAATGTACCAACAAAGAAAGAACCAAAAGAGAATTAAGTCAGATTGGGCTTTTGAGAGTTGTTAAATAAAGCAAGTTGTTTTAAGCTACATTTTAGCAGCTTGTGATATAACTTCACAGAGATAACTTTGATGTTCTCATAAGTATGTCAGCAGAAATCTGTACAATTTGTCAAAAATTATTCTTAGAACACCTCAGTGTATACAGTAAACAAAACCAGCATAAATCCTCCTTTTTTTGCAATGAATACTTAAAGCATGTAATCAGAACTATCATAATTTGATTTAAATAAAGTTTTGTGAATAAGAGTCGTATTAATTAGTGCTGTTGTTTTAATTGAGTAGTGTGTGTGTGATGTAATTTATTCAAGCTCTGATGAACCGCATGTCCTAAATGTTTGGCAACGCTGTCAAAAGTGATATAATTACTGTTATTGTCTTTAGTACTCATGGTTGGAACATGAATAAAACTGAATTGTTTTGGTGTTCATGTGGGTCAGAGATACTACAATATTGCAGATATCCTATTGTAATTTTCCAAAACATTAATTAGTGTTACTATTCGAATATTAACAAACAATTTCACCTTAAGACAATAAGGAAACAGAAAGAACTATGAATTTAACTTCCTAATTAAATAAATTTCACTTTTGATGCTTACGAATGGCTGCACATATAAGGAATATATCAAACATCTGCACTTTTCAGTAAGACAAATGGAACAGCCTCTATTTGACTCTACAGTTTGTACTGTAAGCACATGTTGAGGAATATATCTGGTGCAGGTAGCTCAGTTTGCAAGGTGCAGATTGAGATGCAGAATGAGGTCTGGGTAGAATCCCGAGATAAAAGGCAGTGAACTGCCAACCCTTTGTTTAACAACAGGCAGGAAGGCAAGTGGCACCAGCTGGGGGATGGACGCTGGGAGATGCAGCAGGAGTGGAGGACTCAGGAGGAAGAGCAATACTTGCACAGACTGTACTGTAAGTGTTGGGAAAGATGAATCAGGAAAACCTTATAAATATGATTGTCTGGCAAAAGATTCGGAAAATATGGAAACCATAAATGAGATTGAAATTAAAGCCATCTTTGAGATACCAAACCTTAGTTCCTAAATTACTATAAGACAATAGAATGGCCAGCTGAAAGTAATCCCCCCGTGACTGAACAATGCCTTCTGCTGGCTAGCAGGTCCAAAGGTCAGAGAAGACCCTGCTAGCTTGGCAGAAGGGGTCCAAAGAGTAATTTTTAGGGTTTAAAGTGTAACATAAAATGGTGATGTAATGATTCTTATAGGTTGTATGTAAATGCTATAGGATTTGTACCTTTATTAAATTGGTTAGTAAAAATTAGAATATTCAACACAGAAGAAAATTTATTGTGTTGTAATGGGAACCTCTCTCTCTTACTCTTACTCTTACTCTTACTCTTACTCTTACTCTTACTCTTACTCTTACTCTTACTCCCTCACTCTCTTAGCTCTCTTTCTCTTACTTTCTAACTGCCCTGCTCCGAGCTCTCCGTCTGTCCCGACCGTCCAGTCCTCTGCCTACAGCCTCCTACAGTCTCCTACATGTAAGGGTATAAAATCATAGGGGTTCCTTTTTTGGGGGTCCTTGGACACATCATCTGAAACTGTTTCTGTGTTACTGTACTGTGAATAAATTGGGTTTATGGAACTTAGACATCTGAGACTCTGCCATGGGAAAGTTGGGGTTGAACCAGTAAGGAAGTCTGGTCTGTCTGAGTGAGAGTGAGCTCTCTAGGGTGCCAAGCTGGACACCTGCCCGGCTCACTGGAGCTGCCCAGCAGTGAGTCTCTGGCATTGGGAGGGTGAGGGCCAGAGAATCATGTGAATGATCAGACAGAGATGTATCCTTAATACAAAAACTGTTAAATTACCCTTTTGCCACACATTGTCCCAAAAGTCAGCTTGCTGGACCCTGGGTCGCATGGTACATTATGGTACTGGGTCTCTCGAGGCAGCCAGAGTTCAGCTGAGCTTGTCCTTCTGATCTTTCTTCCTGCCTTTTAATGGATATCTACTTGGAAGGCTGCAGAAAGGTGAAGACCTGCTCTGAGCACAGCAGTCAGCAGACAAGGGATTAAAATGCAATTTTGGCTCTTGCAACTGATCAACACCATGCCAGGATGGAGGATGGAGGCTCATTACCTATCTGGATTTTCTTTCATTTATAGTAATTTGTATAAACCAAGAAATAATTCTAACAGGATGGATCATCTTTTTCCCATCAAACAAAAGGAACTGGATCCTCATCCCTGTGGTTCATGCCTAAAATGAAGATTTTCACAATTATCAAATGACTTCAAAAACTTTGGGTTTCTGAAGTCCTCATTGAAACCTGCTGGTGATATTTAATTTTCAGGGATGGGAGTTCAGTTTGACAGGCATTTCGCTAACATTTTTTCCTTATGGACCTTGAATGAGACTTAGAAAATAAGTGGCCTTTTTTGAAACAGTGGTGCACATAGGAATTTACTTGGGAATTTAAGAACTTTGAAGTTTCATTAAAAGAATTTTTTCACTATGTTCTAAAGAAGGAGGAAAAGAGCACAGGTATTTAAAAAAAAAAAAAAAGGTCAAAAGAGACTCATCCTTAAATGACATTTTTATGCTTATAGCAATTTTTAATATCTGCAAATGAAGAATTATCCCTCATTTGATGTTTTAAAGACCATGATTAAGAGTAAAGTTGTCAAAGGTAGAAATATCTTAACATGATGTTTTTAACAATCACACTGTTCTGAGAAAAATGTCAGATGAATCAGTTTGTACATGGCTGTTTTTAAGTGTATAACTATAAATTTAAGTGTTAGATTACATCAGTATTGGTGTTTTTCAGATGTGCTTATAAAGACAGTATAATCCTTCCTTTAATGCTTTTATGATCACTCTGACATTTAAGAAGTGTAAGTGAGGAATTTTTCTCCATCTGATGCCTGAAAGCATCTAGTTATATACGAAAATACTTTCAGTACTGTATTGTATAGAAATCTATGTACCAATAAATATATAACTATACATACGTATATTATGTCAGCCAAACAGAAGGCAGGCAGGCATTTTTACCTAAGCAAACTTCAAGTTTTCTGCAAAAGAACTCTTTTCCTCCCATTTCTGACTCTGTTACATCATTTGTGCAATTGTCATCTCCTGGCTAGGAAGCCTTTACTGCTGCTGATGGTGTTTGCTTAATCCCAAAACACATTTCACAGTGCTGCAGTGGTGCTTCTGTCCTTGCAGCACACCTTGTCTGCTTGCCTGTCCCTCCTGCACTTGGTCAAGCACAGGGGCACATGCATGGCAGAGTCCTTCATTACCCAGAGAAAAAACTGTAACACTGTAACACAGGACCTCTCAAACAAAGCACTACTGGACCTGTAATGGACACGGAACAGAGTGGTAAGGCAGGAAGAATAGAAAAACAAAGCATTCTCCAGAACCCTTAAACAAAAATCATGCTGCAATGAACAGGTACAAAGCTTCAGACTGAAAAGAAAGCACAACTTCTCTCTGAGTTTTAGCATTTTTGAGTACCTGACGTCTCTGTATCATTGGGTTCTTTTGTTTACCTTGATACGTGCCTCTATGCACAAGTAAGCATGTGTGTGTATATGTGGTACTTATTTTTGGAAATCTCATATTTTCATGCCTTTTTTGAACAATTGTATATCTTCCTCAAAAAGAGTTGGAATGAGCCAGCTGGTTTTGGTTGTTTGGAGATTTTTTTGACCCAATGTTTTTCTACTTAAGCTTCTGCACATTTCAGGAAATTCTTTTTATTTAGAGAATGACAAAAACACTCTCTGGATACTTTAAAGATGCAATGCAAGCTTTCCTCATATGAATCACTGAACAGTATTCAGTTTTGCTTTTCCATTTTTCTGAAAAATCTCCTTGTTTAGAAGTCAAATTTTAGACAGCGTTTGCTTTTTTTTTTTCCTCCTGTGGTGTCTTTAGGCATTGACCTCACTTTGGCTCTTTTTCTCACAGATTCTGCCAAGAGATGGGCCCTTCATAAATTAATAATGTAATAAAATGAATAAAGCTTGATGTAACATTTCTCAATGATTGCTGTAATGTTAAAAACATCAAATGAAACATTAACTTCATTTGATGTTTTTATAGCTAGATATACTGAAAAAACATCAAATAAGGATATCCTGAATTTCACTTTTTCACTTGGGACAAGAATGTTTTATGTATACTGTCCGTCAGAAGACTGCAATGGAGACTTTGTAGCACATACGTGTTATCCATCTGCATCATTTTCCATTCTTTTTGGCCTTCTGTCACATTTTACTTTGTTTTAACTTTTGCATACTTTCTCTTTGTGACCCTGTCTATGTTCATTGCTTCATTATTAAAAATTAAAAGCATTTCAGTGAGTCTGTGTGTTTTTCATAGTCCTTTTAATATTCTTGAAACTCTTGCAAGACTAGAGATTTTCAGGAGGACTAATACCTATGACTTTATCCCACCTTTTTTCTTACATGTTTATCCAAGTAAATGAAACAGCAAAGGTCCACTTCCCAGCCTGTGATACCCCACAGTGTTAAATGACCAGTATCAGACCTGGCACCATTTTGGCCTGGGCCACTGGAGGCTTCTGACAATGTTTCAGCATGGTTCAGTAAGTTTCATGGCCTGGAAGCTGTTCTTGACAGGGAGATTTTAAACTGGGGGGAAATAGGACAATTTAACTCTTTGCATAGATTTTGTTCTGCAGTTCTCGGACCCACTGAAAAATCTTTGCCATCTTCATTATTAATAACTAAATAATCAATGGATTTCCTCCAGACAGAGCAGCAACCCTTTATGTCAGAACCACTGGCTAAATTTCTTTGATATAAAATGCTGATCTTTGTTGAGGCTTTGTCATAGATTCCACCAGTTTTTAAAATAAACATATCCACATCTATTAAACGAAGTAAAACTATTTTTGAAACATCTTAAATAGTACCATCAAAAATTTTAAAATATAAAATATAAAAATACTTAATACTGGAGTTTTTAATAAGTAGTTAGGGGTTTTTTAAGATAAAGAAAAATAGCTTTTACCTCCTTTTCTAATAAATTTCCAAATTTTCCTATAGAATGCTAGAAGAATCAGATTAATAACTTTTCCTAATTTCAAAATATTTGATGAAAAGTAAATTGTTTCCAGTGAATTATTTTTCTTTGCTATCTCAAAACTCCATTGGGGGAATGGAGGGAGTAGATTACTGTCTTACTTATCTTTAAAAGTTGCTCTCTTTGGCGTTAAAAATATATTGCAGTCACAAAGGGTTCAGACTTTTATTTCTCATATTTATCAGCAAAATCTTACAGGATATTCAAATAGCTCTCCATCTTATAAGATGTCCAATTTACAAGCCTTTTCTTAAGGTCAACTTAAATTATTGGTTAGAAAGAGTTTTTGAGAAATGATCATACTGTCTACAGTAATTCAGGCTGTCTACTTGTGTTTTGCTACATGTGGGACTGTGAAGAAGAGAACCCAAGCTCATTGGGGGAACTGAAGGAACAGGTTCCTATCTCTTCACTCTCACAACTATTGGTAGGATTTAGAGAAATGGCATGAATTTGAGTCAGGGGAGGTTTAAAGTTAGGTATCACGAAACACTTTTTCATCCAGAGAGTTTTTGAGCACTGGAACAGGTTCTCTGTGGAAGTGGTCACAGCACCCGGCCAGACAAAGCTCAAATAAGCACTTGGACGATGCTCTCAGGAGCATGATGTGATTCTTGGGGTGCCCTGCATAGGCCAGGAGCTGGTCTTGTATATCCTGACGGGTCCCTTCCAACTCAGCTTCTTCTATGATTCTGTGATTCTATGGTAAGTGCTGGATCAGTGTTTGCATGCACATACCATGGCCCATGTGAAATTGCAATGTATGAATTAATTAATATAAGGGTACGATTTTCATGGTTAATGTGCACCAAAGTGCAAGCCCAGTACACAGTAATGACAAGACTGTAACAGGTTATGCTTCCTTCACCCATGAGTTTCTCCAGTACTATCCTGCAGGCTCTGAGAGCCTTGGAACTCCAGAAGTCACACTCCCAGCGACAAAGCATAAAGGCTTGGTTTCTTCATGCTGCAAACCACCATTCTGATGGCATGAAACCCAATCTCCATGATTTCTGAAATATTGAAAGCATACACATAAACATGCACAATCCCCACAATGAATGAAAGATTAGTTGGATTGTAGAAATACAAGGACCTAACAAGAAGTCCATGGAAAGAAGTACAGTGTCTGTAGGATGTGGACCTACCCAGACTATGGCATTAATCTCTTAGCCAGAGATTGACAGTTGATAAAGGAAGCCAAACAGATGTCATGTAGCTAGACTTCTCCAAGGCCTTCAATGTGGCCCCACATCACATCCCTATCGTCGAATTCAAGAGTCATGGATTTCAGGGATGGACTAGCCAGTGGACAAGAAATTAGCTTGATGGACACAGATAAAGAGCTGTGGTCAAAGGCTCTACAGCTCAGTAGTGACCTGTGATGAGTGATGTCCCTCAGGAAGCAAGCTTGAGATCAGTGCTCATCAATATCTTTATCAACAACACATGCAGTGGGATCAAGAACACCCTCAGCAAGTTTGCAGATGACACAAGGCTAGGGGGTACAGGTGATGCAAGAGAAAAGACAAGATGCCATGCAGAGGGATCTGGAGAAATTTGAGAAGTGACCTTCATGAACCTTGTGAAGTACAACAAGGCCAAGCACAAGGTGCTCCACCTGGGTCAGAGCAATTTCAGATATGAGTAGAAACTGGGAGAAGAAGTTGTTGAGGGTACCCGGTCCAGAAAGACCTGGCAGTTCTTGTGGATTAAAAACTGAACATGAGCCACCATGAGCTCACAGGTCAGAAGGCAGAAAATGCATCCTGTGCTGCACCAAAAGAAGAGTGTCCAGCAGTTTGAGGGAGGTGATCCTGTCTCTCTACCCTCATGAGAATCCACCTGGAGCACTGAATGCAGCTGTGGGGTTGTCGGCACAAGAAAGACATGGACCTGTTGGAGGAGGTCCAGAGGAGTGCCCCAAAGATGATCAGAGGGCTGGAGCAGATCTTCTATGATGATAGGCTGACAGGACTGGGTTTGTTCAGCATGGAAAAGAGTAGACTTTGGGGAGACCTCACTGTGGTCTTACAGTACTTGTAGAGGATCAATAAAAATTGAAGGAGGGGGGTTTTTATACAGGCAGATAGTGACAGGACAAGGGACAATGGATTTAAACTGAAAGTGGGCAAGTATAGGTTAGATATTAGCAAGAAACTCTTTACTCAGAGAGTGGTGAAGCGCTAGAGCAGGTTGTGCAGAGAGGCTGCAGAATCCCCCATCGCTTGAAATGCTCAAGGCCAGGTGAGATGGAGCTCTGAACTACCTGCCCATTGCAGGGAGGATCTTTAAGGTTTCTTCTGACCCAAAGCATTCTGTGCTTCTATGATTCTGTAACAAATATTTGTCCATCATATTTTGGTGCATAAACATAACCATGTCTTTTTAATCTCTTCTGCTATAAAACAGTAACCTCTAGTAGGATTAGAGGAAGAACAACCGTCTGTCCAAATGTCTTCAGTCCCTACTATTTGTCTAACATGTTATATGTGTTAGACCCAGCAGATAAATATTATTTTCATGTTCATATAAAGGAGTGTACCTTTGACAGGGACAGACGCTATTCCCTTGAAAATTATTAATTTTTCTACCTTGGTGGATATTTGAATTTTAAAAAATGCCAACATCTGCCCATAATCTTAAAGTCTTAACGAAGTCCAGAAAAAGCAAAATTATTAGAAAATATTTGTTAATATATTTATGTTTATGTCTCATTTAAAATAATTAAGTTCTTTTATGTGATTTACAAAGATCATAAAGAAATGAAAGCTTTTATATTTTGACAGTAGTTGCCTTTTGCTGGTGACATGTCTTTCTGTCAATACAGCACTTTCTTTGGATGTAAATATTTAGGAGTCATAGTTATCCAGACCATTTTAAAGTAGTTTTGCCTCTGCAATTTCTCCTCTATTAAGCATGTGTTATGAGCAAGTATCTGTCCACCATCACCAGAACTATTTTCAAAACTTTTGGAAGTCAATCTCTCCTCTAGGAAAGCAAAATCAGTCAAGTTCTAGCTTCAGATCTTCTTTCAAGACCTTTTCAATTTATTGTGAATCCTTTCTACATCTCATCTAGCCTTGCAGGAAGACATTAAACTTTACATTACATTACTGTTTTTCAGGCTTTTGGCAAACTATGCTAGATAACCCTGTCTTGGTTTCACCAAATTAATGTTTGGAAGATTTACCTTGGAATCATCACAGCCAAAGACTTAATTATTTAAGGAAAAACAGAGACTGTCTGTTCCTTGAATATTCCTTCTGTGCTGTCCCAGGAGTTTTGCTCACAAATACTGGGAAGCAGTAAATAATATTTTCGTTCTCTAATTTTTTTAAATTAATCATTTCATTAGAGAGTGGAATTTATATGCAACTCAGGAATAATAATACTTTGTGCATTAGTTGAGGCAAAATAAAGCCTTATATATTTTTTTTTAATTTATTTTTTTAAAATTTAAATTAGATTTATGCCAGAATAGTAATCATCAATGCCTTCATCAACACAGATTTTTTAACTCACCTGAAGTTGCTTTTTGAAAAGATGTACTCAAAGAAGATAAGAATTAACCAGAGAGTAATGAGAGTAATGTGAGGTTAATTCTTCTAAGTTATAATTTTGAAGCTCTTTAGGAGTTTGGATGTGGATGGAACATTCAAGGAGACATGAAAAAGATGAAAACACTTTCAGGGAAGCCAGAATATATGTAGGAATACATGTCTCTATTTTTAGAAAATATTATTTGAATGTGAGTAAAAATGGTTCATATTGGCTTTATACAGATTCAATAGTGGCAACTGCACACAACTGATGCACATATCTGGATTTTCTCTGTAGAATAAAAAGCAGCACAGAGTGTATCACAATTTGAAGGCTCAAAAGAATCTGAAAACTGGAGAGTTTAAGGTCATGGACAGTTCATTATAGCTGCAGTCATTACTCTCTTTTCTTTTTTTTTTCACCTCCTAACTTCTAATCCTTTTGCTGATCTTCCTTCCTTTTACTGTATACTTTCCAGAAGTACTCATTACTTCTGTTTAATGTGTTAACAAATATTAATAGGTATCTCAATGGTAAACTACAAGGCAGGATATAGCACAGTCAAGTAAGATTTACACACCTCATTTTAAGAAAAATATAATAGATAAGTGCAATAAAATTAATGAGTAGTGGTTGATTTTTCTGCCAGTGTGTAGTTGAGTAATCATGCCACCCATGGGATGAAAAAGGTATCTTGATTGTGAAATAATGCCTTCAGCCTTTGACTTTCTATTGCAATATATAATAATGTGTCCTTAGAGCACAGTCTGTTTTCTCAGAGCATGTAGTACCCATTTTGTGCTAATCAGGACACAGTATGGATCCTTTTGGTCTGCAGGGATTATGATGACCTGGGGAGTATCTGTATCAGGTATAGTGAGGGAGAAGGGAAGTTAAGTTTTTCTTTGGCAGACACAATGTGATGAACAGAGAAGGGAATTGCTAAATGTGTGTATTTGTGCAACAGTTATAGCTTAGATGGTGTGGAACTCCACTTACAAAACCGTCTGTCACAAAATATGGAAGAAAACAGGAAAGGTTAGGACTGTGTTCACTGATGGTAACCTGGCATGCATCAGATGAGTTTTCAGGTTAAAGGAGGTAAGAGTGGAGAATGATACAAGATGGAAAAGTTTAGAGATGTCTTTTAGCGCTGGCCTTGCTTGCATAGGGATTATATATTGTGTGTCATCATTGCATATTTTTCCCAAGGTACCTTTTTATGTTGACAGTTTAGTTTCATAAGCATTCAGTTTAGTTTCATAAGCATTCATACTGGGAACATCTGGAACAAAGGGGGACCGCAAATGACTAAGGACATTTTTTTAAAATATGAAATAGTGCCTAGCTTCCCAGAACTCACTGTCATTCAGCTTCAAAGTGTTGTGGTTTAATAGTGAGAAATGTTTTTAGCTTTTTGGAATGTTGCTATGCATACAAAAAATACCACTGTCTATCCTTGCTGCTTCTATCCTTGCTTGCTGTGGGCAGGGATATCCTCATCATTTAACTGAGACTCTATGATGGTTCTTACCCTACCTGTTTTCTCTGATAAGTAACACAATTAACGATCAAGAGGGTCGTGGGGCTCTCTGAAGGCAAGTAAAAAGGCTTCTAAATGTCCTACAAAAATATGTATTTTGCACACAGTCTTTAGCAGGAGTGTAATTTTTCACTTCTCACAGCTTTCAGAAAATCTTAGCAATTTCAGAGCACATAGAAACTAGGTAAATAAGTAAATACTAATCGGTCTATTTCCGAAAGAAAACAAGTTGGAGCCAAGGCTACCAGACACATTAAGAGGAGTCCTAAAACTTCAGTCCTCATAGCTGTAGGATGATCTCCTTTTCTTCAGTCTTATGAACTTATAAAAATGGTACCTTGCTTTCTTCCAGCAAAAGTAGAAAGCCCTGTACTTTATAAAAACTGGTTACTGTTGCTCATTTATGTTTTCAATGTGGGTTTGTATCTTTGCTCATTGCAGGTAATTTGAAGTTTCTTTTATACATGATATCTAAAATGAACACTATACACTTCCATATTGTATAAAGGTGCGTGTCTTTCTTTAACTATACTTTTTTCTCCAAAAAAAAAATTATGGGAAAAAAGATAGTATGTTTTAATCTTTTCATGGACTCGGAGAATTGTTCATGTTGGAAGAGACCTTTAATGTTGTTGAGTTCAACCATTAACCCAGAACTGCCCAGTTCACCACTAAACCATGTCCCCAAGTGCCACATCTACACATGTTTTTAATACCTCCATGGATGGTGATTGCACCGCTTCTCTGGGTAGCTTGTTCCAATACTTGTCCACCCTTTTGGCGAAGAAATTTTTCCTAATATCCAATCTAAACCCTCCCTGGTACAACTTGAAACCATTTTCTCTTGTCCTTTTTTGTTACTTGGGAGAAGAGGCTGATCCCCAGCTGGCTACAACCTTTTATTTCTGGTACTTGTAGAGAGCAATAATGTCCCCCTGAGCCTCTTTTTCTCCAAGCTAAACAACCCAAGTTCCCTCATAGGAATTATGCTCTAGACCCTTCCCCAGCTTTGCTGCCCCTCTCTGGACACCCTCCAGTGCCTCCATACCTCTCTTGTACTGAAAGACCCAGAACTGAACACAGGATTCGAGATGTGGCCTCACCAGTGCAGAGTACGGGGACAGAAAACAGGGGGACAATCACTGCCCTGGTCCTGCTGGCCACCCATTGCTGCTACAAGCCAGGATGCTGTTGGCCTTCTTGGCTGCCAGTGTTGACCAGCCCCCCAGGTCCTTTTCCTCCAGGCAGCTTTCCAGCCTCTCTGTTCCAAGCCTGCAGTGCTGCAGGGGGTTATTGTGACCCAAGTGCAGGATCTGCCCTTTGTCTTGCTGAACTGGCCTCAGCCCATCGGTTCAGTCTGTGCAAAACCCTCTGCAGAGCCTTCTTACCTCCAGAAGATCAACACTCCCACCTAATTTGCTGTCATCTGCAAACCTGCAAACTGACTGTGGAGGTGGGGGCTCAATTGCAATTATACATCAGTTACTTTGAAGACCCAAAACTGTTGCTGTTGTTGCACTTTTTGCAATTTTCTACCTCTCACCCCCTTCTCCTCTCCCCAGTATTCTTAAAACCATTTGCTTTGTGTACCTTCTCCTCCTTCTTTGTTGTAGGAATGGATACTCTACCTGTTTTACTGGAATTTTCCTGGAATTTTCCTTTGCAGTATTTGCCTCCCAATGGATCGCCCCAGAAACAGAGGATGTCACTCTGGACATTAAGTCCCTCAAAGAAGTTTAAATCTTGGACCGATGTGAGGAATTGAAGCACCCTTTTTTATTTTTTTCTCAGTTGTGAGAATAATCCTTATAAAATCTGAAGTTGCACCCCTCATTACAAATATAAGTACATTAAACATAAACTCTAACATTTAAAACAGCAAGATTGCACTTACATTGTATAATCGCTACACAAAGGGCCAATAATCACTTTGTTCAAAAGAGATAATGCAGCATAATATAAGTAGTAGTTTAAGCAATTATCTGGTAGAACAGTTAATCATCACCCTCAGTTCACAGCCTTTTGTTTCTCAGGAATACACATGTCAGATTGTAATTAAATGCATTCACAGTATTCAGCGCTGTGCAGGCTGCCTGGGTGAACAGTGGAACCAAGCTGGAAAACACAATATAGACAAGTTTAGACACAGCTTTTACGGCTATATCTGCCTGGCATGGGGTCCTTGCTCACAAATTTGTTATGTCAGGGTGAAACCACATGACAGCAAATTATTTATTAAAGAACATATTTTTTGGTAAAAAACGATAGGTACAGACAGTTTATATTCTTCCTCTTTCTTATACCTTCAAAACATTTTGTTACAGTGTGGATTATCTGTCTGGACTGAATATTTTTACTCTGAAATTAAAAGTGGACTGCTTATGAAAATAGGTAGATTAATTCAAATTTGGCCTTGAAAAAGAGTTGCAACTTCAAGGGATATGCACCCACACTCAGAAAAGAAAACCCCATAATAACCCAAAACCAACAAACAACAATAATCTCCTAAAGGCAGACATTTTTTCCAAAGCAGATCTACAAATACAGTTGCAGTTTTTACAGTAGTCTGTGTCTGATGGAGAGAAGGGCAGATAGAAACAATTTTCATTGTACACAGTGATTTGTGAGAGGCAGGAAGGGGAGGAGGTAGGAGGCAGTTTTCTTGTTCTGCAGTGTGGTTATTCCAAGGCTTTCCTGAGACACAATTCCAACCTCTAATGAAGACAGCTGAGACATCTGTAACACAGCACAGTCCTCTCCATTGGATGATTGTTATTATGGTTTCAAGAGATGGCAACAACTGATTCCCAGAGACAGGCAGAAGTGTTCTAGCCTTACTGTGAGACAGCTGTGCTATAGCTGCTCTAAGACACAGACCTTTGCGATTTTCCAGCCTGCACATGCAAATCTTAGAGATGAGTACCAAACTTGAGCTTTTGCCTAGTCCACCTTTCAGTTCCAAACTGTATTAAATAAGATCACTTGGTAGCAGTAAAGACACCACCCTAATTGTTCATCTTGTGGAAAACTAAAAAAAACAATCCCTATTTGTACAGTTTTAGTTGAGAGTTGTGTATATTTTAATGTCATGTATAAATTGATTTTACCAGCCTAGGACTGATTCTATTGATGCTCTGTTTCCTGCTATATTTCACACAATGTTGGTTATAGCATTCGAATCCAGCTAATCATTTAGTTATATCTAATTTAGTAGTATTTTGTAACAAAATGAAAACATAAATGTAAAAGTAAAGGTTAAAAACCCCAAACCCTTAAACTCCTCCCGGCTCTCCATATTCAGCCAAAATATCTAAACATCTGAATTTTTTTTTTCGGTGTGTTCAGGAATATGCAACATATATGTACATCTGTAGCAGTTTCCTCTGTTTCATAAAACTCTTCCTCCAATCTTCTCTCTTCCCCATCCTCAACAAAAATATATCATGAATGGCCATAAAGATACCTGCTCAGGAGCATACACTTTCCATAGTCTCTGGCAGTCTCATGATCAGGTAGACGAGTCAACAAACCAAGAAAGTTCTTACAGGTACACAGCGCGGTATTAATGTACTCAACCACGTTATATTGCAGATGTCATAGTACAGTCAGACTGTACAGGCATTTGCTGGCATTTATAAAAAGCTGTGGAACTCATGACAACCTTGCCATTCCCTGGCACAAAGTAGTGCTTAAAGAAAACTTTACTTAGCTGTATTTTCATTTTAAAAGAAATTTTTTTGAGGGCAAAGAAACCTAGTCTGTGAATTAAATAACTTTTAATCTAGAGTTTACTATTTCAGCAAATAGCCAAATTTAATTTTAACAATTTGGAAAAAGTAAAACAAAATGCAAATTAATAATTGATGATGAAATAAGGAAGACAAGCTACTTGGCAGGCAAATGTGATGAAACTGCAAGGGAGCAGAGCCTGCAAATCTGCCTTGTTATATAACATATTACGTTATACACACTGAACTTCTGTAGTCTATTTAAATATTAACCCTTCATATGTTTGCAAGTTTCCCAAGGGTCCAATCATCCTGAAGACTCAGAGGTTTTGCTGGCTCATTAAACAACTTCTGTTTAACATCGTAGACATTGGCTCAGCTTGTCTCACTTCTCATTTCTGACTTATGCTTATCTTGGAATGAAGGAAGAGAGCATAAGGAGGAAGGAATATGGTGGGTAGCTCAGTGTACTGTGATGGAATGTTGATGGAACAGAATGAATGATGATGGATTCCTAAAACAGATATGGTAATTAAGCCAGTTAGAAAATTTAAGCTCCCATTTCCTTGAAAAAATTGTCTTAATTTAGAAAGAAAATTGTCAAAGATTTACTGGGTTGTTGCTTTAACAGCCTGAGGGGCAAATGCATCATTTTCCAATGTATCACTCACTGCTTAGATACAGGGAAGCGGCCATGGTTATATGTTCATGTCCTACAACAGGGAAGTTCATTCTGGCCTCCTTATAGCTAATCCCATGGCCACTAAAAATAGAATCATCCCACTAAATTTGAAGTTGTAGCAAAACCTTGGAACTGTATTTTTATTGAATGTTGAATCCAAAACACAACATAGTACCAGCTACTAAGAAGAAAATTAATTCTCTCCCAGTCAAAACCAGGAAAATCCTCAAAATAAAACCTCACAAAGCCTGAAATTTTATGTGGTTTGTATACATTTTCAAAATAAACATTTGCTATATATATTTTCCAGGAAAGAAAATTCCAAAAGCGAGAGAGTACGGGGGCTACCTTCTTCTCAGAAATAAAATCAACTCAGTACCTCAGAGCTCAAGGGATTAATTATATCGGAATATAAACTTTCCTGTACACTGATATTGAACAACTTTCTTCCTGAAAATAGATCTGATTCTGGAAAGTGCTGAATGACTTTATCTCTTCAAAGGACTGCATACTGTGGACTGAACATTTTATTCAGAACCAGCAGTAGTCCAGTATGAGCAAAATGCCCTTAGACCTCAAAACACAAAAATTGGCAAAAGTACGCCAAAGGTTATATAAGTTTTTTTAAAGTTTTTTCTCATAATTCTTCTTTCAATATTATTTTATTCTTAATATTCAACTTATTTAAACAAATATTTCTGTATGGCCATGTATGCATCTATAACAACCAGACTTTTGAAATGTTCCCATCCGATTCCTTGAGCAGATTGCTTCACTGCCTATATTTAAAGAAGCTTGAATTTAAAATGTGGTCCTGTCAGCTGATATCTAAAAAGATTTTTCAGTGCATCTATCAACATTATCTCTTATATTGCCAATGACAAAGAGGGCTGCACATATCCTTATAAATCCACGGATCCTATGTAACCCAGGCCTCATCAAGTTGCACACACACATAGGCATACTCATTAAGCAAAATCAGGTTTTGGAACTACTACCCACAACCGTGTAATAGAAACATAATAACCCAACAAAAAGTTTTTTCTTCTTTCTTGCCTTATTAAATATATTTTGCTTTTATAAATGACCCGTGCATAAGGTTCTCCCTTCTCCCCTAACATATGCATTATTAGGGCTCACATGTATAAGACAGATACTGTTGAACTGAATGATATACATTCTAGTTATAAAACTTGAAGATCAAAATTGGGCTCTAATGAGGCAAACAAGCTATGCTTGCTTTTCTATTCTTATTAAAGGTAACACTTGTATAAATTGTTTTCTTCAATCATTTTAGAGAAGTTGTTTAAAGTAAGTACCATGGTAATAGTGTAGCCCTAGGTGATTGGGAAATTTGAACATTTTAAAATGTTGATTAAATTAGTAAAGGGGAAAAGGAATTTTTAAAAATATGAGCCCATATTCATTAGACTAAAGATTATTGAAAGATCGGGAACTCACTAAGGTAGAAATCATTATCTTTTCACAGCAAATTTAATTTGTAATAAACAATCTCTTGATCATTAATTCTCCCCACTGTACATGATTTTCTGCATTGTTCAAATTGAATATAATCTGTAATAAAACCCTCTGGAAAAAGAAAGTAAAAAGCATTTAAAATTTTTTTCTATACATTTCACCTTGTATTCAATAGATAACTGGATAGTTACAGCAGGAAATAAAAGCAAAAATACTGAACAAGCAGTGTCTTAGAAAAATCTTTTCTTCTAAGAAACAGCAGAAGACAGAGATGACAGTGATGAGGGGAGGGTGTTATTGCTATTCTCACTGTTTTGATGTCATTACCATGTTATTTCCATTGTTCTGACATAATCACTTGTTTGTTCTAATTGCACCAATCTCAACAGGATGATATTTGTGTCATTCATCAGCATGAATAAATAACTTATGCTTTACTGTGTAATTCATACATGTCAAACATACATACAGTAAAGCTTTTGCATATTATAACATTAAATGTATGCATTATCCTATTGCAGATAATTTTTTTAATGCATATGACAGATAGATACACTTAGGTGTACATAATTAGGTCTACATGAAAATAGTGGGCATTGCCAGTCATGGGATGAACCTTTTCTTAAGCATGGACTATGTAATTCTACTTTTGTCAAGGTTTTAACACACTCTTCTCAGGCTGAAGCATTACTTCTACTCATTTTATGTGGATCCTCAAGAGCAGCAGACCAGAAGGAAGTGCAGGGAGGGGGTGGGCATAAGTGTAAAATTGTTTTTTGTACAAGTTGTTTTTCATGGAAAACCTTTCTTGTTATTGTTATTCAAGCTATGTGTTTAGGGGTGCTGTGCTGTCAATTGAGTAGCCTGTTGGTCTGCTTAGATATATGCATGATCAGTTGATGCCTGAATTAAAAGGTTTACATTTTTCTAGAATTGTTGGCATAAGGTATAAACCCAAAACCTAAAACAGAGAGGAATATTTTTCATATAATCTTCTCCGTAAATTTTCTACTTCTGCCTGCCAGACACATTAACTAGTAGAAATAAAGTATCATGCGCTATATCACAGCTATGTATCTTTCTGAGCATTCATGCATGCATATACTTGCATCTTTTTATTCTCCCTGCCTACGTATTGTCTGTATAGTTCATATACCTGAGCGACAGTCTCTTTCTTTCTGTATATATGTATATATCTGAAAACAGGTATTCACGTGCTTTAGACCCATCATAAAATTTTATATTTCAATGATATTACTTCATTGATGGCACGTCTACTAAAAATTTTGCTATAAAATTAGTGAAAACGAAGTGCAGGATAAGGTGTATTTCAACTACAGAAATCTCCAGCAATGAGGTGGGAAATGCAGTTTGAGTTTACAGTGGTCTTTTTAGTAGATGTATACTAGCAATTAATTTGATCTATAGTCTAAGAGGCATTTTATAATTAATTTCTCAGCATTTACCATATACAAGCCATCACTTTAGAGGGCTATGTCATTAACAAAATCCCATTTTTTCATAGAGAATAGGCATACTGATCTACATTTTCCCATGCCGCCTAGCCAGAATGGACTCGAGGGATATTATCTTATTCAGAAAGAACCTTTCAAGGTTGAATAAAAGAAATGGTGCAGGGTCCCTGGGAGAGGGAAGTGATCATCATTTTCACCTTCAACTCTTCTTTGATGTGGCAGAGTCAATTTTTAATCAGCAGCCATCAGACTGGGCTTCATTTCGCCTTACAAAGTCCTATTACTCTGCCACTTTCTGGAAGGAGGTGATAAGGACAATGCTCTTCTTTTTCTCTTCATAGAGCCCCGCATATGATGAGTCCCTTTGGAGAGGTTTGATAAAAAAAAAAAAATGAGTGAGTACGTAGGGATAAAGGTCACCTCTCTGCCAGAATTAACTCTTCAAGACAACAAACTTTTGATTCCAGTGTATTTGTTTTTAACAATTCTTCTGTATTCTTCTGTATGTAGTTTTTGTGGTCAGTAGTAACAAGACAAGGGTTAATCCCCATGAAGCTTTTGATCTAAATGCTACTTCAGATTATTGGCCTCCACAGATAAAAAAAAGAAAAAAAAAGAAAAAAAACCTTCACAAATATACACACCCCCCTCCCCCACCAAATATATACACTCAATTCCTCCAGTACTAAATGGGTATTTTGAAATGAGTGGCACAAAGGAAATTATATAAAACTGAAATACACATATTTTGTCAAAGCATCTCAAAGTTACCCTTTATTGCAAGAATACACCATGGATCTTTACAGATAAATGACGGAAGAGATATTCTCTACAATCATTGAAATTGAAAAAAAAATCCCCCCTCTGGAGGTGTTTTTTATGTTAAATAAACCTAAATTATTTTTTAAACTATGCATTCAAGCAGAAAAAACCCTCCATAATCTCTTAGTATCATTTATTGTAGTCAGCAGTCTTAATTGCCTCCCTGAAATGGATCAGAGTTCTGGGAATTACACACGAAAATGATGTTACCGCTCTCCAGTCTTCACATTCCTTGATATAATCTCATTAAAAATATCAAGCCTCTAGGTGAGGGAATACATATGGATGCTAAACGCATTTTAAGCAGGAGCACCTAAACTGATGACCTAGTTATTACAGAACAAAGCAGCTGAAGATGAATTTTAATGCTGAAGTAAAGCACTTTTCTTTTTTTGTTATTACCATAATTATTAACATGTTTTTGGGCTGAATTTTCTTATTACCCTGAAAAAAAATTATAATTTTGAACCAATCAAAACAGTGAAATGACATTTTTGGTGTAACATAAACTCTTATTTTCCAGTAGACCACACAAGTTAAAAAAAAAAAAAGGACAGAAAAAGAACGCAGTACATGTCAACAGTTTCATTAGCTAAAATTAACATAAAGAGATGGAAAAAGAGGTATATCAAGTTGCAATTTTTGCTTGAAAAATGTTAATTCTGAAAAAAAAACAAAACAACAAACCAACAGAAATACCAAAAAACAAAACCAAACACCAAAAAGAAAAAGCACTAGAGGAAACAGGCTCATCTCCTAGCCAAATAAATGGCAAAAAGGGGGGAAGTAAGTTATGCTGGATTCCACATATTATATAAATCAATTTTAGAGAATTGGATTTCCTTTTATAAATTTCAACTAATAATTCTGTAAGAATTGGGTATAACGCCTGCAATCATATATGGTCTGTGATCTGATGTGTTGTAAGAAAGAATTATCTTGTCTTTGGTACAGATTAATAAAGGCATTATATGGACTGGGCTTCAAAACAAGTAGTTAAAAAATATCTGAAATATTTCAATATTTTCAATATGATTCTTATTAGGTCAGCTGTGTGTGAGTCCCATGGATTTCACCCAAGACACAGAGCAATATAAATTAATTTAATGAATCCTATGTGACACTGTGCTTTAGAAACAAATGGTCATAAATGCTTTTTCAGTAATTGAAATAGATTTAAAAAAATAAAGAAAAACAGGAATCTTCCTGCATGTAAGGTATTAGTGTTGTTTTGCATATGATAAACTCAGATTTCAAAGGTTTATAAGCCAAGTACTGAAATTTGTTTTTCAGAAAAAACCCCACAAAAATAATAATAAAAATCCTTCCCCCCACCCCCCTTCTTTAGTAGTATCATTAGTCTGTAGTCAGAAATGGCCTGCTTGGGGGATTGGTGACACAAGATAGTGAATTTCATGTCATGGCTGCCAGTTCAGATCTGTCATGTGTACATGAGAATAATTATCCTCTGACGGCTGTTGAGTGACTTGTGTTATAAGTAGCAGTATCACAAGGAGTGATTGTGGGCACAGTAGTGGAAGTCTTGGCAGGGAAGGCTGAGGATTACATGAGAAAGAACACTGAATTTCCTTTTTGCTTTCAGGAGCTGTTCCTCCCAGATAGGCTGCTAGTTTACAGAAGCTTCCAGACTTACATCCTGGAGAGGATCTTTTAGTGTTATAGCTCTATAACAGTGACAGAAACCTTCCCTCACCTGAGAACTTTTAATAGTCTTTCAATTCATCTAAAAAAAAAAAGAGTCAAACTTGACCTGACTTGAATGGACCAGAGTTTATTATTCTGCCTAGACCTAATGAATATTTTGCTGCACTTTCGCATACCCAGATTTCTTCCTGTGCTTGGATAAATCAAATGAAAGGTAAGGAAGGACTTCAGAGAGACCCACCTGAGAAGGATTAGCTATGGCAGTCATATGAGTTGAGACGCAACACTTGGCTGTGTGCACATTTTTTCAACTTTTAAGGTTTATTTTTGTTCTATTTTTAAAGCTTTAGTTTAAAATTCCAAGGACTAAAAATATCAATAAAAATTCTTCTTAAAGAACAAGGTCACCAGACTTGCCAAGAGGCAGACATTTGATATAACATTTGACATAGATATAACATTTGACATTTGATATAGCATATGACATTTGATATAACATTCCTCCTTTTTCATGGTTTCCTCTCAGAAGTATAGGTGAGTATAGCTCAGTGGGATCTGATGCTCAGGACAAGACTCAAGTATTCAGTAGGTGACGTATGGAATTCAGAATAAATAATAACTAAGCTAATTCAGGCAGCTACTTAAGGTTTGAAACCTCTAGAATTGCAATACCTCTGGTCATTAAGACACCGTCTTCTCACGAACCTCAGAGAACTATCTGGTGCAGATTGTGTGAAATACATGCCTTGTTCTTGAGGCTTGTTGCCTACATCTGTGCCTGAAGATCTGTTGTGCCCATGTTAGGTCTGCAGACACAACCATCCAAAGCACTTCTTACATACTTGAAAGGCATTCACCAGGTGTAGGAGATGGAGGTAAATACAATGGTCACCCAGATGCTTTTCAGATTCTAGCTTTCTCACTAAATGTAAATTATTTTAATGTCTTACATAGACACAGTCTAAGAAAGTCTAAATCCAGTTTAATTGTAGTCTGACTCCAGGCACAGCACAATCTTCCTGCTGCTGATGTGTCATTGGAAAAGGTGATGCTCTGGAGTACTGTCATACAAAACCCTCTACATAGATGCTCACACATTTCCTTTACACATTTCTGTCACAATTCAACTGGTAAATTCTTCAAAATTACATAATTACTTAATCTGTAGGTAGATGAGGAATGGAGCTGGAGCTCAATGGAGCTGGAAATTTCCAAAATTTCCAATGGAGCTGGAAAACAATGTGTGGTAAGGTAGAGTGAAGTCATAAATACTCAATAAATTGAGTATGGCACAGATGCAACAAGAATTGTATGTATTTATTCACTATAGAAAAGACTTGAAGATCTGTCAGAAGAAAAGCAAGACCAACTGAGGTACCCAGTATTCTTAGGAAAGAGATAAACTTCTAAACTTCATATATGATTGTCATTTGAAGCTCCTTTAATGTAAAGTGGTAGCCTCTGAGTGTTAGCAAAAGCATGAATGCTGCTTTCAGAAATATGCAGTGAAGTGTCTATCATGTAACTTTGAAACTGAAAATCTTTTCAAACAAAATTTATGTGAAAGTCAGGTCTTATGTTAAAAGAATGTTGTTCAGGTTGAAGAGTACTCAAAATTTAGAAAAGTTAGGTAACTTGTGCATATGTGGAATAGCATGCGAACCCAAATGATAGGAACACACACTCTCAGTGACCTCATTTTATCTGTGTCTAAAACAACCCCAGGCAATGAACCTCTTCCACATCTTTTTTCTCACTGCTATTGGTTGGCAGTCAACCTTACTGGATGTGCACAGAACATTCTGTTCTGTAGTCACAAAGGCTGACTTCCACAAGGATTTTTCTGTGGCCACTCATTAATGTATACACCTAATTCAAAAGGTTAGCCAATGTGTTTCCTGTGATCAGAAGTCATGAGAATTTCAGCACAGGGTGGCTTCATCTATTTTAGTCAAAAATAAATATATCAAATTATCTGTAAATGTGGACAAAATAAATTAAAGCCTGAAATACACAGTAATTTTAGAAGGCCAGTTTGAGACATCAGAACCTGATTTTTGAGGCTCTTCACTATTTCATTGCACTTCATAAATATGGTACAGAGGCCCACCAGTTAATCAGTATTTTAGATTACATACTAATACTTATTCTCGTGGAAATGAAGGACACATAACTTTGGATAACCTGAAAACTTGGTTTAATTAACTTGGCTAACATTGCATAGCAACTTGAAGCAGTTTCTTCTTGCCCATAGCAACTTTTTAAGAGAAACAGAGCAAACACCAAACTTGTGGCAGGATACAGTTACTGTTGTCATAGGTGAGCACTTCCTTTCTTACTGGAGTTACTGGGATTTATTTAAGCACCAAATTGATTAGAGCTATTATACCAGTGGATAATGCACCCTGGCTCAATTATATTCCCAAGGTCTCGATTTCCCATCCTCGCAGAGAGGTAGATGCTGATTCTGTCCATTTGTGCTCTGAAGCTTCTCACCATTCCAGTCTTATATGTCACCTGTGAAGATCTTTTGGTGTCTCATGATTTCCACCACCATGTAGCTCTCTGAAATACAGGATCCTTCTCAACCCCATGAATTTTTCTGCTGCCAGGGCTTTCACATTCGTGTTACAGTCTCCCTTCTTGTTTGCTGCAACCAGCTATTCCTTTTCTGAACCCATCTTTTTGATACCTAGGCCATGGGTTTTCTGGGCTAAATAGTCTACATTCAAAGCATGATCAGTCTTCTAACAGATCTAACATGCTCTGTCTCATGTCTCTTTATTAATTGGAGAATTTAGAATATGCAGTTTTGCTTCACCTTGCAAGGTGCTCTGTTTTCAAAGCTAAAAATTGTTGCCTACCAGTTGCAGCTAATGAATGAAAAGTTTGCAAAAGTGCCAAAGTTCATTTTGGGGCATTATCTACCCTGTTCCCATATATCCAACTGTCTGCCACCTGTTAGCATTCAATATTTTTTTCACCTGTGACACAGCACATGCTAATTTTTCAGAGATTTGTAAATTTTTGAAATTTGGGAAGATTTTTCTAGAGACAGTAATATCTAAATCCATGATTTGGTAGTGCCTTTCTAACAAATACAACGTCTTTGTGGTAAATTTAAAAAAAGTTACAATAGAAAACTTCCTATCATTTTTTAGCATCAGAAATATTAGGACTTTACTCTGATATCCAAGCAGTCTAGTATTGTCAGGCTTTTACAGATGAAAAATCATGCTATCATGTAGCCAAAACAGTAGATGTTTATGATGGGTCAGTCTTTGTGCCTCAGAGAGAAAAAAGGAGTTAAAAAAAGGTCCCTTTTACTAGATATGACAAATTTGAAACCTAAGGGGTCACCTACTAAATATTAGCAATAACGGAGTTCCTCACACACTCATGATTATCTCATGATTATTACCTTGAGATTCTCCTCACTTCTCTATGATTCCAAACGTCTTCCCAAAGTTTATTTAATTTCTGGCAATGAAAAATATTAGTTAGAACTATTTATAAATAAGATCATAGATATTTCCAGAATATGTTTTACAAAAAAATACCTCGGTGTTGAAAGCAATCAATTAGCCAGTCAATGATCTCAGATAGCCAATACCTCAAAAATATTTTTGGAAAAATAGCTGATATCTCTAGTTTTAAAATATTAGTGGATATTTATTTATCTTCCTGTCAGGATCACCTCCTTAAGTTGCCAAGCCCTATGTGAGTAAAGATTCAGTGGTAGAGAGGATGTCTCAGAGGCAGACCTTTGGTTTTTTCACCTGATTGCTAATTCCAACTTTCCCAGACACAAAAGAAAAGTATTAATTTGGTGCACTTTTTTTCCTTGAAAGAAAAATGAATTCTTAATATTGGTTTACCACCAGTGGATACTGAGTGGATTCTATGTGTAGACAATTTGTCTTTTAGCACTTTTGTTGACAATATGTCTACTTAGGTCTGAGGTATGCCAGAGCTTAATCACAGCAGTTTCACGCAATACAGAGCTAGCTGCTTTTCACTATTTGGGATACCTTAGACTAACCTTAGATTTACAACACCTTCAGTTCCCCGGAAAAAGACCTCCTATACTACACCAGAATGTGTCTTATTAAAACTGTAATTTTTTAATTGTACACAGAGTTTTACTTACACTTTATATTTTTTCATATTTTTTTTCATATATTTTTTCATATATTTTTTCATATTTTCTAAAAGATTCCTCAGAAAAAAAAAATTACGTATTTTGAAATCTTCCAATTCTTGGAAGTATTCAAGGCAAGATTAGATGGGGCCCTGAGGAACCTTATCTAATGGGTGACATCCTTGCCTTTGGCAGGAGTTTTGGAACAATATCATCTTTATAGTGCCTTTATAGAGCCTTCCAACCCAGCCCGTTCTATTATTTAAGATTTATTTCTCCACAATATTTTGCTAATTAAAATTTGGTGTCTATTTTGGAGCTACTTACCAAAATTTTTTATAACACTCTTCTCTGAACTGTCAATTATAAATTGATTTCAGCACACTCATTAGATACTAATTTAATTAGAATGATGTTACCCCTTCTATTTTTACAATTAAAAGTTATTAATTTATCAAAATTATCTTAAACTTGAAAACTCATTATGAGACGTAAATACTGAAATGGTGCCTTATTTGCATCAATGTCTCATAGTGTGGATTGATTCTTTGATGAAAATGGGTCATTTTTAATGACAGAATTTTTGTATCTCAAAGGTTAGTCATGAAAAGACACTAGTAACACATAAAAATATTGTCAGTACTTTAATGACTTTGTAATTGTTAGAATTGTTAGAATCTTATGCTACTAGTATTTGTTAGTTGTATTTGTTGCAGACCTAAAGGATTTTTTTTTATCCACCCACCCACCTTTCCCCTTACAAGAAGTGTGGGATATATAGGTCAAGAGTTAGGTAGCTTTCTATACAGTAAAAAAAATATTAGTATCTGATTTTCTTCCAATTCCTGACTATGCATAAACAACAGTAAAAGTAACTGAACCATACCCTTGTGTAGATTTAGAAAATGGTTCTTAAGTGCATGAAAAGGAAGCAGAGCCAGCCCGTAATGAGCATTCAGGCAGGATGCTACCCTCAGAAGGCTAGAAATCTAATAGTCAGGCTGCCTTTCTGCCATGTATGAACTGTGAAGTAAGTTGGTCCTTAGCTGCATAAGGAGCTAATATTTATTTGAAAAGTACTTTATAGAATAAAAAATAGTGGGTTTGTTTTATTGTTACGCTAAATATTTTAGGTTAAGATATACCATTCCAATGTAAATGTATGGAAATATATGTAATCCCTGTACAATAACTTTTGCAAAGGCAACAGACAGATCCAGATAAGGTTCTGTAACTTGGTTGTGATGAAGACAGTCAGTCAACTTCAACCTCTAGAAAAAAGTATGGATGTCAGGTGAAGAGTTCCTTAGGTTGTCTGATGACCTCCATGCAACCGAGTAAAAGTCAACAGCTGCTGCAAGTAGGGATGGTGGACACTTACCACTTGTAAGGATGATGGACATTGATTAAACACTACTGGGAGACTAGAAGCTACAAAGGCTAGTGGAGCAACAGACCACACTTGCCTCAGAAAACATTTAGAAATCCCTAACAGTGTTTAACTAGCTTGGTAGATGTGCTGTTCCCCCTGTTCACTTACGTAAACAAACACACACACACACATATATATATATGGCAAAATTTTCATCAATTGTTAAAATTTTAAATTAAATATTATTCTATAAAGTGTTAAGAGAAAGCACATGCCTGGTGTAATTTAGAAAAGAAGTGAACAATAAATGTAATGGTGTGAGTATATGCATTGCCGTATAATCTCCAAATCACTCTGTCATCCCAAAATAGTTCTATAAATGCATATCTGTGTTGTTTGAGTGTTGACTGACAAAAACTCAAGGCAGGATGTAATCAAGAATATTGCAGAGCTCTGTATGAAACAGAATGGCTTAATCATTTCTGAGCCCTGGCAATTTTGGAGCAGTTCTATTGCTATAAAAACTAAAGCTTCACTTAGATTTAAATAAGATCTGTAGTCAAATTGCACTGTGAAAGATGGACAGAGAAACAAAAAGGTCGGTACTGAAGATGGTGTGAGGTTTTTTGTGGTTTTTTTAAAATCCAACTAATACAGGTTTCTTGTGCTGTACTAAGAATGTTTGATCAGCGAAAGCATGTTTTAATGCCTTGAGGTGTAAAAGATGTTTTCTAGACAAACGCAAGACAACGAGGATGATAATTTGGACAAGATGTTTCTAAAGGACCAACTACCAGCAAAGTAATCAGCTGCTGGGCAAAGAAAACACTAGGGGAGGAATGACACAAAGTAAAGTGACAATATCAACAGAAGACAGCAGAGCTGGAGGAAATTCTGCATTACATTTTGCCATCCCGCTAGTGATGTGTAGACAAAGATATAATCATACTACAATTTCATACAAAGCAAAATAATCATATAGCACTTACTTGAATGCTTAAGGCAATTATGGCTGATTACAGTAACTTATTAATATGTCTGTAGTGGTAAGCACTTAATTGACATTTGATTGTCAATTTAAGGCCAAAACTCAGACTGTAACAAACCCAAAGTAAATAAACATAATAGAAGGTTTATTAAAACCAGCCTCTATCAGTTTATAAATTACTTAATCCATACTGTGAACACAGAACACTAAAATATTTACAGAAATATTGCAAATACATGAAAAAAATATTACTGAATATTCAATTTAAATTCATATCAACTGCATATTTCAATAATAAAATCCAAACTTGAATAGAACAATGCTAAAAGGAGTTTAGTCTTTGTTTTAAAACCATTAGAATTCAAACATCTCTATCAACAATAGTACTATATATGCATGATGTCTAATTTTTAATGAAAATGACATGATCTGCATGCGTGGTCAACATAAAAGACAATTTAGCCCTTTATGTTTATAAGAACACAGAATCACTGGCTGTGGGTGACAGCTAATTTCCTCTAGTCTCTTTATGCCCTGCAGCTATTAATGCACACTGATCTTCAAGAATTATTGGAAAAATTAAACACAAACATAAAAAGAACAAAAAGAAAGCCATCAATTTAAGACTAATTTCAACAAAATAATTTGAAATGCACTACTGTATATAAAGAATACACAATATAATGCTGGACTAACAATTTTGTATGAAAAACAGCCTGGTATCACACACACAAAACTATTATAAAGTACAGATGTTCTCTTAGATTGGGGAAAAAAGCTTTCTTTTAGTATATTTAAACAAACCATATGGGATTCATTTTAGTTATTTCAAAGCTTTTTTAGATATTTCTTGAACAAATACTTCAGGCGTATGATACGGGATGTGAAAAAACTCTCTAACATACTTTTATTCCTTGGTATTAAAAAGGTACAAGGCAATAATTTAAGAACTTAATACCAAATGGATTAACTAGAAACCAAAAACCAGTAAAATAAGAAAAGAACTAAGCAGAATAAAATTTTTTTCTTGGTTTTACTGCCTTTGCCAAATCATTTCCTATTTTTTGTTTAAGTTAAATGAGTGTGGTATATTTCACATCTAAGTTCATTCACTTTTACTTTCCGGTAATCTGTGTTTTCCTCTAGCTGTGCAGAAACTTCTCCAACATTTTATCCAGTCTGATTTATTTGTTTATCTTGGTCATTGAACATTCCTTCTTAATAGAAGTTCCATTTTGCCCTTTGAGGAAACTTTTTGGGTTTTTGATTGCAGGATGTGTCAGACAAAGCTGTGATTATAAGAAAAATTCTCAAGTAACTCTTAGTCTTTCTGCCCTTGCTTCTCTTTTTATTGAGCTTAAAGACATATATCCTGATTGCAATTACAGTAATTTCACGAATACAAGCCGCACCAATTTGACCAAAAGTTTGGTGGAAACCCGGAAGTGCGGCTAATATTCGAGGGCGGCTAATACATGGACAATATTCTAAAAGTTGCCAACACGGAAGTGAGAGCCCGCGGCAGCCCCAAGCCAAGCTGGAGCCCGGCCGGCCCCGGCTGAGGTGGGAAAGCCTGGCAGAGGCGGGGCCAGCAGTGTGGGGGGCGGGCGGCAGAGCCTGAGCCAGCAGGGCGGGGCAGGGGGGGCGGCAGAGCCCGGGCCAGCAGGGCGGGGGAGCCCGGGAGAACTGGGGCTAGCAGTGCAGGGGAGCATGGCAGAAGCAGGAAGGCCGGCGGGTGGGGCTGCCTGGCAGCGGGGGAAGCCCAGCAGAATCGGGGCCAGCAGCGTGGGGGTGCCCGGTGGTGTGGGGGCCTGCAGTGCCGGCCAGGGCGAGGAAACGCGGCGGCGGTGCAGACGGGAGGGGGCGGCCGGCGAGCCTGGCAGCGGCGGCGGCGGCCGGCCCGCCGGCAGGGCGAGTAAACGCAGCAGCAGGGCGACCGGCGTGCCTCGCAGCGGCGGCGGGGGCCAGCCCGCCGGCAGGGCGAGTAAACGCAGCAGCAGGGCGGCCGGCGTGCCTCGCAGCGGCGGCGGCGGCTGGCCCGCCGGCAGGACGAGCAAACGCGGCAGCGAGGCGGTGCTGACGGGAGAGGGGAGCCAGTGAGCCCGGCGGCGGCTGCAGCACCACCTGGCCGGCCCCGTCGGCAACCATGGATGGGCCGAGCCTTCCTGGCCCCGCCCCGAGCCAGTAAATCCCGCTATGCCGCGATCCTGTTACTAATTGGCCAATTTGTGAAAGCTGCGCACGGATTCCCGCTACGAATGAAAGTGCGGCTAATATTCGGGGTGCGGCTTATCTATTGACAAAGACAGCCACATTGTCGAGGCGCCGGGGGTGCGGCTTATAGTCCGTGCGGCTTGTATTCGTGAAACTACTGTAACTACCTGCAGTTCAGATTGTTGACACTGATTTTGAGTTTGAAATTGTGGTATTGCCTGTTCAAGTTATTAATTGTCTCAAGATGTACACTGAAAAAAACCACAAATTTGATACATTGGATATATCTAATTTAGGATGTGTTATTGATGCAACATATTCCTATAGAACAATCCAAAAAAAAGAATGCATTTCTCTTAGAAGGACTTCAGGGTTCAAGAAGCTTTTGTACCTTAACCCCAGACAAATGAGCCAGGATTGGTAGCCTGGAGAAAAAAAGACTCACTGGGATCTTATCACCGTCTGCAGCTAACTGAAAGGAGGTTGCAATGATATGTGGCTCACTGGTCTCTTCTCCCAAGAAAAAAGTGATGGAATGAGAGGAAATGGCATCAAATTGCACCAGGAGAGGTTTAGACAGAATATTAGGAAAAACTTCTTCACTGAAAGGTTGGTCAGCCATTCAAACAGGCTGCCCAGGGAAGTAGTAGAATCACCATTCCTGGAAACATTCAAAAGGTTTGTGGATATGGGGAGTATGATCTAGAGATGAGCACAGTGATGCTGGGTTAAAAGTTGGACTCAAGGATCTTGGAAGTCTTTTTCAACCTTAATGATTCCATGTTTCTATCATTCTGTTGCAATTTCTGGTCTTCTCTGTGAAACTCCAGTAAACTTCACAATCACTGCATGAAGTGACTTTACTGGATGAATATGTTTAGTCAAGAGTGTCATACAACAATATGTCATAAGCTCTGTAGCCAATTTGAAAATGGTCTGAAGCCCAACACGTAGATTTTGAGGGGAAATAACACAGTGATCTTTTCTGCATCAAAGACAAAAGAAAAGCAGTATTTTACTGAAGAAACCGCAGGAGAAAGGGATTATTTGATTTCGAAGATTGGTAACAGGAGATAGAGCTCAGGCTTCCAAACCAATTGTACCCAATCTTTTTTTCATGTCAAATGGTCATCTGAGATCTACATATAATTAGTGCTGCTTTTATCATGTTTTCTGATGAAGAGTTGACCTCATCCCACAGTCCATAATAATGTAACTGTTACTATCTGTCATTCCAAGTAGGATCTCATGATTAAATGACTCAACAAACTCAAGAAACCTTAACAAAAGATGGTTGATCATTTGTTAGTAGGATGAAAGGACACGAAAACACTCCGGAACATTAGTAGAATGGCAGTTTAATCACGTATGTGATTGGTAAGCTTTTGCATTCTATTGAGATTGAATATCAACATAGGTGAATAATTCCCACTAATTTCACTGCAGATAATTGGAACTTGTCTGAAAGAGTGTGGCTTCCAAAAAGGAAGTAATCACCTGGTGATGTGCTTAAGTTCTGAGGATGGGAATACTTGGAGATTCAGATTTTATGTGAATTGGAACACTCAGTTTTCCACAGAATATACTCTGAGTTCATACAATGGAAATATTGCACATTGAGGAATTTAATTTCTTAATTTTATTTTTTTAAGACTTACTTAGACATTTTTTCCAGTTCAATTTATGTGAAATTTCACTTGTTTGATCACATTCTAGATGAGCCTAGTATATATAATTCTTCATAGGTAACCGTATAGATTTCTGTGGGTTGGATACTTTTTATTAGCAGTCACTCAAATTACTAGATTTAACATTGTCATTAGTGCTAATTATGATTCATTTTGCTACATGAGGAAACTGGAATAGAATACGATGAATCACACTTTTGCAATGACATGACATAATCTGTTGGCAAAAAGTGCAGCATATAGTTTAAACTAGTTTAATTTTTATTCGTTGTGCTAATCCTCAACATTTCAATCAACTTAATAACAATAATTTTTGACTCAGCCCACCTATTTCCAAAAATAAATACTTATATTAAAGCTATGTAATCCCATTTCCAGCAACATTTATAGAATGTCCATGTAACCGTGCTGGTCAGAAAAGGGCACTTCCTCCTCTTGTTTCACTTAACACATCTTATTTGCAGACAGACATTGAAAATATGCCACTTTTTACCACCTCTTTACATTTTTGTATCCTGGCTATGTTGTCTTGATTGCTGACATTTTTTAAAGGAATTTTAGAGGATTTTTTAAAGGACAGAAAGTTGCAGTACGATGGCCCCATACCAAAAACATATTGCTGTGCATTCAATTGCAATATTTCTCCTGAGGCCAAAACACTATTTTCACCAAGAATAATGGTATGCAAAATAACAGGAAACATACTGTGAATAATGTCTTACATATGGAACCCTTGGTACTGTTAGTAAAACATTGGTTATGTGCATGCAAAATTAAATGGCCATGAAGAAGAGACAACATAATAGTTTGTGGATTTATGATGTATTAGCTAATCTCTTTTTTATTTTATTTTAAACACTAATATTTCTAATTTAAAAGTATTTCTAAATTTATTGCATATACCCCTACTCTTACACATGGCAAAATAAAAAAGAAAAAAACAAAACCCTCCAACATTTAAGTAAAGAGAATATAAGGAAGGGGGGGGTGAGCAAATACCAATTTGATGCTGGACTTCACCCTGAGTAATTCCAAAACCCAGATAGGTAAAAATTATCATAATGGATTATTAGTTTGGTTTGACTCAAAAATGCAACAATTTACCCTTCATCTTGAACTTACTACTGCTACTATATCTGACATATCTTTCTGTTGCAGTAATTTCTGTAAAGTCACTGCCAAAATGTGAGGAATCCTGCTCTCTGAATTTGTCTCCCTACTAAATTCTGGTGGAAGGATCATCAAATACTAGAATTTTGAGCACCATAACTCATCCTAAACCCTAAGTCTTTATATGGAAATAGAACAAACGCTTCTGAAAACATTGGTGCTTCCAAGGTTCATCATTGCTTCACTGCCTTTTGGATAGAAATAACATAGCTCTGTGGAATCCTCAAGTTTTTTCTCAAAGACTGAGCTGTCTGGTTGCATATAACCTAAAAATAACCACTGTTTCAGACTTCCGGGAGAATTTTTGAAAATTTTCTGGCAATTGAATACCCTAAGAAACATGGCTTTATAAAATAAAGCAATCATAGAATGGGTTGAGAGGGAGCATTATTGGTATCTGTCTAGTCCAATCCCCCAGCTCTAGGAAGGGACAGCTTTCAGCAGGTCAGGTTGCTCAGACTTCTAATACTCCTGATTTTAATGCATTGATAAATTCTTTTGTCAGGGCAACCTGTTCTAGTGTTTTACCACCCTCATCAGGAAAACATTTTTTCTTATGTCTAAGCTAAACCTAATCTCTTAACTATAAAAAATAAATTTAAAAAAATTAAGATATATAATAAATTAAATATATAATAACTTTTAAAATAAAGCTATTGCTCCTGTCACTACACGCCCTGGTATAAAATCTCCCTCTGGCTTTCTCCTAAACCCTCTTTATGTATTGGAAGGCCACAATAAGGTGTCCCTGGAACCTTCTCTCCTCCAGGCTGAACAACCCCAACTCTCTCAACCTGTCTTCACAGCAGAGGTGTTCCAGCCCCGTGATCGTTTTCATTGACCTCATCAGGACCCACTCTAAAAGGTCCATGCCTTTCCTTTGTTGTGGGCTCCAGAACCTGATGCGATAGTCCAGGTGGGGTCTCATGAGAGATGGAAGAATCACCTCTATCAGCCTGCTGGCCAGGACTTTTTGTTGCAGCCCAGGATATGCTTGGTTTTCTGGGCTGCAAGAGCACATAGCCAGTTTATGTCTAATTTTTCATTCACCAGTATCATCAAGTACTTCTCTGTAGAGCTGCTCACAATCGATTCAACCTCCGGACTGTACTGATGTTCACTTAAGTCCAGATAGACAACTTCCATAGCTCTTCCCCTATCCAGAGATTAATCTGGCACATAGTGCCCGTGGTGAAGTAACATTGTCTTCCTCTATGCACCTCCTTTTCACTCATATATTTTGACATAACTTTTAGGAGGGCTTCATGATCTTACCAGATGTAAAGACAGACTAGTTGCTCAGCCAGGGTGAACCTTTTAATCCTTTTTAAAAATAGGTGTGACACTTTCCTTTTCTCCAGACATTTGAGACTTTCTCTGACTGCCCTTTTTTTTCCTGTATCATGAAGAGTGGTTTGGCAACCAAAGCACCACTTAGGCGACACTATCTGACCATTATCACAGATCTCTTCACACTTTGTAGATGCCTACCTTTCTGATATATGAGATGCAGATGCATGTGATTACCTTCCAGTAAGGATTTTAGTATGAATAGCTAAACTACATCTAGAAAAAATATAATCAGAAAGCTATACTTTGTTGACTGTCATATCAGACTGATACTTGCTATTTTTCCTAGATTATTTTCTCACCAGTCACACTAAAATGATTGCACAAAGTCACAGGTTTGTGCTTTATTGCTAAAATCAAAACAGTTATTTTCTTGAGATATCTTAACACTTTCTTGCAAAAACAGTGTCATCTCTTCTGGAAATATCACTCTGAAAAAGCTCACAGGTCTGCTTCCCTAAGGATGCACTTTATACATTTTACACCTTCTACACATTCTTTAACCATATTGGTCAATGCCTTGGGCATAATTGTTACTGGCTGCAGAAATAATTTCTGACAATCTCACATCAGAACTTACCAAAATATCACCATAGTTACACTGTTGTCACAATTTGATACACACTCATTACGAAGAAGAAAATTTTTGACAAATAATCCAAATGTTCTAATTTAAGAAATAGTCTATCTTTTTTTTCTTTTTCCTCTTCACACAAGCAAATAAGATCACAATAACCTTTTAGTACCAAGGGTGACTTCTATATTTAAACACATGAATATTACTGTCTACTTTTGTCAAGAAATCTTAGTCATAAATGTTCCTTTCTTGTATTTCTGTAGACCTCAAACCTTGATAAATCACATAACTGAATTAAAAATAAATTAGTTCTAGACAGATTCTGGAAGCATCCTAGCTTGTGTGTCTTTTCATTGTAATTCGCATGCTGTTTTCGGGTACTGTGAACTCAGGTATATGAGACTACTCATCAAAGAAGAGGTCATTCTTAAAGAGGAAAGAGAGTATCAAAGGCACAGTCACAAAAATATTACTCACAAATATAACCAAAACACTCAAGAGAACAATCAGAAGACAAAAGGAGGTACTTATTCTTCAGTTTGCTGTTATCATTGAGTCTTTTACCATAAAGAATAAAAGTCAGAATCTGCAGAACTGAAACAAAAAGAGCTTATTTCACTCTGGTTTTGCATGAAATGCCTAGGACCCTAGGAACATTTACAGAAGAAGAGTTAGAGTAATTTCACAATTACAAGCCCCACTGATTATAAGCCGCACTTCCGGGGTGTCAGCAACATTTTGTTTTTCCTCCATAAATAAGCCACACTAGATTGTAAGCTGCACTTTCGTTTGCAGCGAGGATCCATGTGCAACTTTCACAAAGTTGCCAAATAGTAACAGAATTGCGGGGTCACAGGGTTTACTGGCTCGGCCCTGCTCAGGGCGGCTGCCAGGGAGCGGCCCCAGCTCCGCTCGCCACTGCCGTCGGGAAGTAGGGGAGCAGCATGCCCGGCCGGTGCCGCTGGGAAGAGGGAGAGGGGCATCCCTGGCTGCTGCTGCCAGGAGGAGGGAGATGGGCATCCCTGGCTGCTACCGCCAGGAGGAGAGAGAGGGGCGTCCCTGGCTGCCGCTGAGAAGAGGGAGAGGGGCGTACCCGGCCAGTGCAGCCGGGAAGAGGGAGAGGGGTGTGCCTGGATGGTGCTGCCCCGTCACCGCCCGGGGCCGGGTGGACTCTGCCTTGGCTTGGGGCTGCTGCTGGCTCAGACTTCCTGGTTGGGAAATTTCCAAAATTTATTCATATATAAGCCACTCCTGAATGTAAGCTGTACTTCTGCTTTGGGAGCAAAATTTTAGTCAAAATGGTGCGGCTTATAATCGTGAAATTACTGTAATTTTAAAGGTAGAACACTCAATTTTCAAATAGTTTTCAAACTAGACTTTTGTCTTTCTAGGTATGACAATAAAGATGACAATAAATATTCAACTTTATGTAAAGATAAAATTATTATGTTTATTATCAAAATTTTATTATTTGTTTAAATTATTAACTTGTTCTTGTCTCAACCTACGAGGTTTCTCTTTTCTTTACAATCTCCCTCTTCACAAGGGCAAAGTTGGGGGCGGGGAGTGAGAGAGTGGCTATATGGTACTTAGCTGCTGGTTGGGGTTAAAACACAACAGGGAATTTGCATTTGAAACAGAGGCTATATTAGCCCTTGGGCATCAAGGAGATAAAGCTCCAAAGACTGACCATTTTACCTAATGCTTTAGTCATTAAAAAAAGCATAGCTGTGATCCAGGACTCTGTCTTGTCTTTTTGACAAATCTGATCCCAGGTCAATGCTGTAGGCACAAGGACAAGGTATAAGAAAGTGTAGATATCTGTTTCTTCTTCATTTCACTAAGTACTTTAAATACTGGGCTAAATCACCACTCTTCTGTCTTTGTCCCAATGACTATTTTAATATGATTTAAAAAAAAACCCAAACCAACGATGTAATAATAAGAGGCCTAACTGGGACAAATAAATTTGTGTAGTGAGAGTTATAAGCAAAAAACAACCATGAAAACCATATCTTTCCTTCCACTTTCACAGCCTCAACTTCTCCAGACTCCTCTATCTTACACAAGTCACACAGGGGGAGTAGGAAATAGGGATTGCAGCCAGTCCATAACATCTCTGCTGCTTCTTTGTATTCACTTTTCCCATGCTCTATCACGGGATCTCTATCAGCACAATGCTTCAGGAATTAACTAACACCTCCTCTGGCATGGGGTCCTCCATGGGCTACGGTGTGGATATCTGCTCCCCTATAAAAATCTATTTTCTCCTCATCCTTTTCTCACTTTGGTTTTACCTGTTTTTCTTCCCACTTTTCTGTGCCTTGTGCGATTTTGGTTCTTCCTTAAATATGTGTTCTCACAGGTACCACATCTCAACTGGGGGGTTTTGCTGTGCCTTGTGGTGAGTGGACTGGAGCTGGCTAAATGTCCAGCACACAACAAACCCTGAGTTCCCATCACAGGGGCCACCCCTGAACTCCTCTACTGCAAACACCCTGACTCCTATATCCAACGCAAATGTCAACTCAAATCCCTGCAGACAGAATGGCACTGCATACTCTGAGAAACTAATGAACAAAATGGAGAAAAGGAAATGTTAAAAGGGGAAAAGCTCAAGGTTGTGAATTTTGATTGAGAAAAAAAATTTCTTGATCTACAAAGAGGTTACTCACCATATACTCTCTTTTATGAGTGTTTCCTGTCAGCAGATAAATATTTTTCTCAGGCACTCTCAGCATGCTAGATCCACATAGATGACATGAACCACCAGAAAGAGATTTATGAGACAACATGACAGTACATGTTCCAAGCACACCTGATTTAAACTATTTGGCTGGAGACTTTTAAAGAGTCTTTGGGACATTTCTCATTTGTGTCAGGCTGGAAAGCAACGCACCTATGTCTTACTTCTCTGAATTTCTGAATAAACCCCTCAGTATTTGCTTTGTAGTGGAAGATATCACATCCATGTGCAAAGTTTCACTAGAGATGGTCATGCAGCAGGGTGGAGGGAAACTGACAGCATTACCTGCCCAGGCAGGTTTGGTCTTTGCCCCCTCTGACATGACAACCTCACCCTCTGCTTTGTTCAAGGTGGGATTTCATTCTTTGCTCTTAGAAGTCTAGTCCTCCAAGTTCACCCAGTGGGGATTTGACTGCTGCAGCACAACTCTGCTTCCACACCAGGGCTGTGGTGACCTTGAAACCTCCTCTCTTTTCCATACTGTTAATGTGTTTCCTTTCCTGAGATCTCAAGAAGAAAATCAAAGCAGTACCTTTTCCCTGTCAGAGTTAGGAGGAACCTGTTCTGCTTTGAATTCATATATTCTTTCAAACTTACCAGGTCACTGTAATTTTAAACTTCATGCTATATTTTATGGATTATGTATTTTAAAAATATTCCATGCATGAATATCTCAACTAACTTGAAAAAAATATCCTACTTTTCCTTATTTAGAGAGACTAAACATGATACTAAAAATACACAACAGATATAATATCATTTGTTTAGAAATTCTTCTATGCACAAACGTGCACAGGTGCTTACAGTCCAACATATTTTATCCTGTTAATTATTATTGTTGTTCACAATGTAGCTTTCACCATAGATTTCACACGATTTTCTCTAGAGAATTGGAACTTGCATCATAAACTTTTTAAAAGTATATTGGCTTTGCACACTAGAGCAAAGAGGATCTAATTTGGAGAAGTGGGTGTGTTTTTCTTCTCTGATGTCTAGAAGAGATGTTGACTTAGTCAAAAAAGATTGTTTCTGAAAGAAGACTTGACTTCTTTTTGTAGTAAAATACAGTGGTGACAAGATCAATTTATGTTAAGGGTGCAGAAAATGTACCCTTAAACACATGACGGTGCAACCTAGCTAAGATTATATATATATTGTATGAATGATATTTTTCTAGCTTCTAGAAACATAGTATTGAGCATTAGGATCCACAGGATTGAGTGTCACTGTTCTAAAAGAGCAGACTTGCCTGGCAATGATACCAGGAATCAAAGCAATGGGAACAAATTTCAGTAAAGGCCAGGGTAGTTTGGCCTCTTAGTCAAAATGCCATATGTTATGAAGTCGGTCCTAAAATTAAATCTGCCTGTGGCCAGCTTAAGTGATATAAAAGTGCAACTTACAAAATAAATAAAGCTTTAGAAAATAAAAAAGGGATGCATCCATTGATCCTTGATGGTAGAATAAACAATATTGGAAAGGGAGTACGTAATTACACTAATTACACTTCCAACTAACCCTGAGCAGGCCTCCATGTATGTGGGGAATCATTCATGACATAACTTGAACTTCTTAGTCTTGGGGACTCATAAGTAGAATTCCCATGTTGGCTGTGATGACTGACAGTGCTAGGCACCCTTGTGAGGGACTAGATTTGATGACCTGCTACCTACTTACATTCCAAGCCTTGGCCTGGTCTCCCAGATAAGGATGGGTTTCAGCCAATGTCCCATAGGCGAGAAAGAGTTTTCTGTGTATTCACAAAACACTGGCATGATGGGGAACTGCAACCTCTGAATAGAATGCAATGCTGCCCTGAAGTGACTGTCTCTGGGGACAAGAAGATATTGTCTATTCAACAATGGATTTGGCTTTGCTGCTTTTACCGTACTAATTCAACATCTTCCAAGGAACTGATTTTTTAAATAAAATGGTTGTCTAAAAATGTGCACTGTCAATAATTGCAGTTATGTCTTTGCTTTTTTAACTTTTATTCTATTTAATTGCATTCTTAGAATTTTTTATAGTTCTTCAGACATTCCATACTATTCAAGGTGCTTTTCACAGTTTAAAGATGAACAGCTGAAATAAAGATTTCTAAAGTAAATACTTGCAGATCCTTATATCTAACAGCAGTGTCAGCTACAGATACTGTATTCAAGAGTAAGCAATCTTCTGTTCTTGTAGATACTAAGATATAGGGTTTGTAGGATGGTAAATATCAGTGACCTCTTTTTTTCTTTTTTTTTAAAGTCTTAACATGCAGATTATGGTGGGATAGTTTAGTTCACACTCTTCTGGTCATTTTTTTATCATTATTATGCAATATAATAAGTTATTTCATTATTATTTAGTATGAAACTTTCGCAAGGAAGTTGCTGAAATTACCTCTAAATTTATACTTGAGTTACTGGACTCATTATTTCAAACATCTTGGTCTGAATCAATATCAGTAATGATTCATTCTTTTGATTAAGAAGTGACTCCATCTGTAGATGTCAGATAATTACTGAGATGACCTATAATGAGAACATTTCACAACTCTGACTTAAATTTCTTATTCCCTCAACAGCATAATGACTTCCTCCTAGATCTTTTTATAGTGTGTCTATGCTCCTGGGGTTTCTTTTCATGATCAGTCACTATCAGTGGTTGCTTCTATCATCTTTTTTTTTAGACAAAGAAAAATAGTGGCTCCATATTTAAAAGAAGTGTTTTTTCTAGGATTTTATTTTATATTTTTCCTTTTCCTGTGTATTTCCAAATTTTGTTCTAAAAGCTCTGTTACACTATTGAGTGTTTAAAGCTGACATGGATTGCTATGGTAAGAGAGGATAGAGGATACTCTTTGTTATTCATTTAAGTAGTCTAAGGGGAATCAATGTGTTTTTAAATATAAAATATTAAGATTAGAAATGCAAGATATTCTTTTGATCGCAACAGCTGGGAATATGGTATTTAAAAGTTTGTAAAAAGAAATTATAACTTTCACTGTGAGACTTGCTGCAGTACTTGAAATTCATTGCTATAGCAAAATACAAAGAGTACTTTGTAGTTAAGTCATACATTCTATGTTATTTCTTTTGATTCTTTTGTGAACCATTTCCAGGGAATAGAAAAATTACATCAACATCAGACATTGCCTTTTGACTCAAAACATACCGTTTTTTTACTCATATGTATTCACAAATATTTAATATCTCTCTAATATAGTCATGTAAATAGATTGTGACTATCTGCTTTTACTAAGTCTCTGCTCCCTGCTCTCCTTCTCACCATTTTTACATGTTGGTTTAACAAATGGATTGATTCAATATTGGCCTTTAATTTGGTTACTATGTCATCCATGGCTGCCAGCTTCTCTGCCAAAGAGATTCTCCCATGCATGCTTAATGCCAAAAAAAGTATCTCTTTTTTTTTTTTTTTTTTTTTGAGTTAGTAATGAAAACCAATAGGTCAAATATATGTTAAATATTTAAAATACAACTATTCAGACAAGCAGGGTAAGGGAATATAGTCCCTACTGATGACTGCATTTTTTTCTGAGTGAAAGAAACTTCAACCTCATTAATTACTACCACTTCATTCTTTTCCCAGGATTTACATTCCTGTTATGTGACTGGACTTGCTTAAACAGTTGGAAATAATGAAGGCCAAAATGACAGGCTTATTTCCTAGCTTCCTTTTATAGTAAAAAGAAAGAAATTTTGTCTAACAATAGACCTTGAGTATAGTAGGTCAAAATCTTCAAATATATTTCTATCACAAAATATCCTTAACTGTGCATTTACTGCATCATAGACATGTGCTTTATTAGTATAAAAAAATTGGAATCATTATCCCTTCCTGATTTACATATCAATTTTAGACTTTACATTAAAAATACATGCAGGAATGAGACCAGTAAGAACACTAATGGATGAAACCCATCTAACTTAGGAGCTCTGGTCTCACTGAATTGGGAAAGAAATCCTAACTGAGGACTATCTTTTTTGTAATGGGTTTAGAGTGTGTGTGTGTGTGTGTGTGTGTGTGTGTGTGCTTTTGATGACAGGAAAAAGAAACAGAGCAATGACAATAAAGGAGGAGCAACCCAGATGGAATTCAGTGACTCGACTGAAACAGTAAATATCATCAAATATTCACAATAAGAATCATACCTTCTAGCAATGATATCACAATCTGTTGGGTCCTCAACTGCACTGGATTCATGTGTTGCCCCATGTCAGAAATCACATACCACATTGGGTATTATCTAAGCTGTCAACAGCTTTATAATGGTGAGAATATCAGAAGCGCAAAAAAAAATCAGATGTTTAAGTAGATGGATTAGGTAAAATTAATTTGATCTCCAGAAAGACAAGGTCTTAATAAAATATAATACCGAATCTTAAATTTTCTAGAAGGTATTTCATTATTTTTAATCTGGATAATTGGATAAATAATTTCATTTTGTGTGAAAATGAACATCCAATAGAGTAAATTATTGGTTTTGAGTAATCCATTTCAATTGTATAGAAACTGCTAGTATCTTTCAGAAGTATTCCCTTGTGTGTTCGTTGGTATCATACTTGCTGAGAAAAAATTCTTTACTTCCAAGATAGAATAATTTTTCAGGAGATTCTTATATATGTCTGTCATTACAGACACTAATTGTTACCAACATTAATTGGGTTCATTTCTCTTAAGATTTTCTTATTTGAAATTGACCTAGATTTGTTCAGAGATCAGCATTAAGAATTTTTACCACAAGATATTTTGCAGATCTGGCAAGTTGTACTGGTGATTTGAACTCTCAGAAACAGGTAAATGTTTTTCAGTGTCATAATGGAAATTCTGTTTAAAATGAGGACATGAATTTCACTAGTCCTCTGTCATGAAAGTGTCTGTAAGAACAGAGTAATCAATGATTTTCTGCAATATACTTGTGCTATGGACCTTCAGATTTAATGGTATTATTGGGAGCTGCATATTGTGTCTTTAAAAGCTGAATGTCCTATCTTATGGAAAGAGTTTAGACTGCGTATCACATGTGCTGATGTGGTTTGGCCTTCTTTATAAACACATACTTCATGTTTGCTTCATACAAAACACAAAACTTTCATTCCTTCCTTCTGTTTTGAAGTAACCAAGTCAGGCAATTTCAGGTAATATCAGGAATGTCATGCAATTTCTTTGTAATTTATGCACCTTCATGTTTAATGTACTACCTGAGAAAAAAACAAACCTCAGTGAATGTAAGGTTTTCATCAAACAGTAGTAGTTTTAGCAGGAATAATTCAGCTTTCCTGGGAGAAACACATGAATGAAATCCAAGCAAAAATCTGTGGTTCTGTGACCTACTGCTAAGAAAATGATGCTCTTCAGATAGGTATGACGAGCTTCTAGAGTTCAGAAGATTCTTTTCTTTTTCAGTTTTAATCCCAGAGAAATTTATGCATCAATTTTTTACAAATAAAAAATACTTTTATAATGAGAAAAAAAAATGCCTTGTTTTAGCCAGAAAATAAAAACATATATGTAAAAAAAATGCTTCTACAAATTGAGCACTGATTTATCAGGCATTCCCCATCTGTCTTGATACAATAAACACCTTATTTTCTCTTGATGCAATAGATGTAAAGTTTTCAAGTAACTTTCTCATGTACTTTTGAACAGCTCACCTGGCTTCCCACCCATTTATTCATTTTTGCAGTGACTTGCTGTTTAATATTTGAGATCAAAATAAATGATGTTGAAAAGATGATAACAACTTGACACTGAAATATTTCCTCCTCTCTGCAAGTGAGTCACTTCTCCTTTCATTAAATTTTAGGTAGGTTAAAGTCACTCTTGAAACAGCTACAACATTCTCTTTATGTAATAATGAATAATTTAAAGCTTAAAACTTCAGGACTTAAAAATTTTGATATAGAAATTTAGCAACTCAAGAAGAAGGATATCCCAGTTTCTCAATGAAACCTAGTATATCCTTTCTTGGTTGCCAAAGCCAAACATTCTAGGTTGAGTGAGTGTTTCTATGGCTTTTTAGAAATTTTTTTATATCCAAACAACATATAAAGAAATGCAGGAAATAGTCTTCACAGATTTTCAGTCATTTTCTCTGAGTCTGTTTACAAAGTAGTTACCAAACATAAAATGTTTAACTTGTTTTAATGTTCCATTCATGCAACTAATTCTTTCAATTTTGACAAAAGAATTGTAAGGTTAGAAATATCAAATTAGGTGGTCCACCTAATAAAGTCTTAATTAGAACCTTTATCATTGTATCTAAGAGCTTCCAAGATAAAATCACTATGTACTGGATAGTTTTGGAAATAGATATAAAGGCTCATTCCATCACCCTATCCCAGCCCTTGTACCATGCTTAGTGAGGTCAGATGATGATCTGGTGGAGACTATTTTTGAAACAATCTCACGTTTTCTGAAGGAATTCAATCCTTCTCTTGAATCTCATATGGAAATTATCTGGTCTTGCAAATTTTCCTGTTAAGTCATAATCTTCTTAATTGTTTGCCACTTTCTCTTCTCTCTCTCTCTCTCTTTTGCCCTTTCTTTTCATTTAGACTTTGGCCTTTTAAAAACATATAATGCATGGATTGCACTCTTTGCAGTTTTTAGGTGCTACTGGGCAAAGCCATTATCAGTGTAAAGCCCAATGGGAGTTAAAGTGAACAGAACATAGGAAATATGCACTTTTTTATGCTTTTTGACAATGAGCCAAAGAAAATTTCAGGATTACTTTGAGACATTAATAATGATTTTTTCAATTGTAATAGTTAATTAGGGTAAATGATGAAACAAAGATGTGTAAGCTAGTTTTTCTCATATAGATTCTGCTGAAATAGAAAAAAATGATGCTCTTTTGAACTATGTTCTGTGATCAGCTGTCAACAGAGAATTATTTCAATACTGCAAAAAGTATCAGATTCTCTGACGGTGTCCCATTTTATCTATATGGATGTGCCAAAGAGAAAGGAAAATTCAATATCTTATATATTGGTGAGGAAAATCAGTTTATTAATGATGTTTGAAGAATCACAACATGCACAGCAGTTTACATGTTCACACGTGTTGATATGCACACATCAGGCACCTGCAGATAAACATCTACATGATACCCATCCAGGCAAGAAAAACTACTAAGGTGTCTACATAAACAGATTTATGACTGATGTTATTCACAAAAGAATTAAAATGCAAAATCTATAGAAAACCAAATATGAAATGAAGAGAAAGTGTCTTCTGAGAGGACAAAGAACCATCACAGATGAAGAAGAGAGAAGAGAGCCAAATTTCATATTTTGTAATAAATGCACAGCCTGTCAAGAAGGGAGTTGGTACTCCTGTCCATGTATTTCTGTATTTCTGTGATTAGTAGATGAAATAAAAAAAAATCAAAAGCAATACATTAAAATTAAATTAGATTTTTTAATCAAATTATATTAAATGTGTTTTTAAATAAAACCAATTGTAAAACATTTTCTTTTGCATTCTTTACTCCTCCTAGATATTTTCTGCAGGGACAAAAGATAGAACTAACTACATTAAAGACCTTAAAGTATTTATGACTCACTGCAGTGAATACTATATTTAGCATAAAGAAAGCAATGCATTTAAGTTTGTAAGGAACTCTGCAATTGTGAACACAGGGACTAAAAAGCCCCTGTGAAATTCTGTAGCTGACCACCAAAATGGTGTGTATGTCCTTTGTAAAAGCTCAAATACAGCAATACATAGCTATATATAAATGCATAGCTTTATACTCCAGGGATCAAATCCATTTTACCAAGTACTTATGCTGCACACTCTAATTTAATTGCTTGACAAAGATAAACTTGCAAAAAAAAAGCCCAAACTTTCATAAAAGTTAAATAAAACCAGCAACCAGATCCTCTGCCATCTGTCTTCCCCATGATGTGTTTAAAACACTCATCTAGAGGAATGTGGACATGTGAAGAGTGAGGGAATTACTCCACTTGGTGAAGCACTATTCCTAATCCAGTGATGTTGCTAGAGAAACTCTGTTCCTGCTAATTTTCTTTCTTCTTTTTTTTTTTTCTAATCAGTGCCTACTATCATCCTTATTTATGAAATTTGATTGCAGGTTCAGCACTAAAGCACCCAAGAGAGCTGGTCACCACCATTACAGGCAAATGCAGTCAAGAAAAAGAAATAAATTTAAAAAATCTTACCTTATTGGATATTTCTTACCAGCATGTCACTGTTGCAAAGGCATCTATTACATTCATTCAGTGTGCAGCCAACCCTTAGCTATGTGGAATTGTGGTCATTGTTTCTTCAAGGGATGAAGTTTGGGTGGCTGGTCATTATGGAAGTCTTAATTTCATATTAATATTTTTTCAAAGAGAATAAATATTTTATCCATGTGTTCTAGAGTCAGCCAATATGAAAAATTTTGAGGTTAAGACAAGGTGCTTAAGGGGGATAAACACAGACAATCTTTCTATTATTGCCATTTTTTTGCCTGTTTAATCAGAAACTAGATATTCTCTGGAAGTGTCTCTTCTTAGTGGAGATGATGCCTTTTATTGTTGGTCTGTGAGGACACCGGTGGTGTTCCATAGCCTTTTATTCATATATTATCGTTTTTTGGGGGTTAAAAATGAGATGTCTCAATCTTTGTGTCACTAACATTAATGCTCTCAGAAGCTTGGTAGAGATGCAAAGTCAGTTTAAAGAGTTGTGATTGGTAGCAATTCTTGAGAGTTTTTCTATAATAACAGAGGATCAATCTGAATGAGATTTTGAATTGCTCAAGTACGCAAAATTCCCCACCTAACAATGGTTTTAAGACCAAGAACATGGCTTGAGAAATGCTTATTTTGCTCAACAGGGTTGGGATAATGTTCTTTCCTTGTATTTGATGACCTTTGGTAATTAAATGGGGTAACATGTGAACATACATTTATGAAGCAACTCATGTATGTGTAATATTTACACAATATAGGAGTTGCTTCATTTATGGATACAGATGAAGTATGTGAAGTATAGTACCCATGACAAACCTTTGGGAAAATGGTGAAATGAAGACTGCAAAAAAGATTTTTAGACACAGCATGTCTTGACACTGTTCAAACTTAGTATAAGGAAGAGACATTTTACAATGAGGTTGCTGAAATACTGGAACAGGTTCTCTGGAGAGATGATACATGCCCTATTCCTGGAAATGGTCAAATCAGATTGGATGGGGTTCTGAGCAATCTGATCAAGTTGAAGTTGTTGCTACCCATGGAGAATTTTGGTTTGGAAGGGACACCTAACTATTATATGATTCTATGAGTCTATGATTCTGTATAATGTCTGAAGTTTATAGCTATAATTTTTACTGGAAATGTTTATTAATCATTGACATCTGAATGCTTTTGTAAATTGCTGTCCTTTTGTTTTCATCACCTTAACGGCAGAAGTGCTCAGCATCATAGAACGAAGTCCTAAACTAACAGAGACTAAACATCGTCAGTGATTGTCAGTGTCAATGCATGACTAGGGAAACAAACACTACTCTGCCAATAAAAATGCATGTTTTTTCCTATAATTTCAAATAAATATTCAGATTCTGAATAAAATATTTTTTAATGTGATAGGCAGAAAATGCCAAATGCTACCATCACTAAAAAAAATTCAACTCTCTTCATTAGTGTAAAAGATAATATTGTTTATCATGTTTCTCTGATTTTATTTGCTAATGAGTACTGAAGCAATGGGAATATAAATTTCACCTTGTGTAGAAGAACAAAACTGATTGTGATTTATTTGTGGTATGAAGCACTGAAAGTGTTGAAAAAAAAAAAATTTAAAAAAGTTGGTTTTTAGAGTGTGCTTGGTCTTTCTAAGCATAAACAAGTTTGGGATTTCTTTAAAGTTTGGTTTAATAACAGCTTATATTTCTTTCCTAGGCTGTGTCCACTTTGGGACTCTGAGGTAGAATGTAAACAGCTACCTTCTCTGGCTTCAATCTAGCTAGTTTGGGCTCTAATTGCCCAGAAGACATAGCATGACTCAGTCCCTCAAGTAAATATAAAGGGATTTCTCAGGGAGTTTTACCTTCAGGTGTTGAAGTCCATGCTTTTGCTGCTGTTTTTTGCAGTACCTAGTGTAAAGCTAACTCAGGTGTATCACTGTGTTGCAATCACCAAATCCTCTAGCTGCTGTGCAGACAAACCAAAGATTTGAAATTTTACAATCTGGGCACAGATACTTACAGTATGAAACACACTGTAGGGTTCTGTTTCATATATAGCTGGAGTTCTATCAGACAGATCTAAAATTATAGAGCAGAAGTTTGGATCAGCAATCATAATTTACATAGTTCACAAAGAAATAAAGCATTGCATTACGTTACCACACTTAGATACAGTTGGATCATGCATTAATTTACTGAAGAGGTTCTTAGCTCTGACTCAGGGAAAACACTGTAGATCAGGGAATGAAGCCAAATTGTGGTGAACTGAAAATAGATGACAGGAAAGACATGCTTGAGGCCAGGCTGAGGAAGGGATGTGATGGAGGAAGGAATGGAGGAGCAATGTGAAAATCAATGTTTGGACAGAGCCAGGTTTAAAATTTGAAAAAAGACAAGGTTAGGCAAAACAACAGTAAGAAGTAATGTGAGAATCAGAGCAAGACATAAATTACAAAATGGAGCAAAAGAAACCTTCAAAATGCTTACCTTCATCCCACAGAACAATGGAAGCAGGTGGTTCTTAATACTTAGAAAATAAATTTTCTATCAAGTGGCTTAAAAGGGGATCATTACAACTGAAATAAACCTGAAAAACAAAAACAAAATATAGGTAAAGGTAACAGCCATCTAGTCTAGAGAAAAGTTATGAAAAAGATCCAAGAAATAAATTTCCAGATTTTCCAGGAAGTTTGTAGGGATTCTTTTTCATTTCACATAATTCACATTATTATTTTCCTTCAGAGTGTTTCTTTTTCTAAATGATCTTGAAAGTCCTGGTTGATTTCATGCAGACTTTGAATCATGTACATTTGTCTATACTCCTCGTCATAAAATTCTGGTACAATCTGGCAGATTTCAAACACTTCCAGTATTGCTGCAGAAGAATTAGGTTAATATTTTTCATCCATTAGTTTGCAGATTATCTGAGACCTTTGAATTAATTAAGCAATTTTTTTCCCTTAAAAATTGAGAAATAAATTGACTACCTAGTACAAAATTAGCCTAATCTGCTGATCATATGAGTAGAAAATACAAAATCTGAACAGCTACCTTAGTATGGAGGGGAAGTATAGAAGTGTCCCGCTTTGGTTAGGCTGATGGTGATGACAAAAACAGTGCCCTGCTTCCTGGAAATCTGAAGAGGTGCTCTAGATTAGTGTATATAGTAAATCAAACAGACTCACCATCCAGAATTTTATTGCATGCAGGAACTCATGGGGATTGCCACATTACCAGAGTATAATGAGCTGTTGGAGTGATCTCGTGATTTCTTAAGTAATATTGACCACAAAGTGACCTGTCAAAAAGGGTCATGTAATTTAAAATGTTAAAGATATGCTTTCCTTCAGGAATATACAGTTTGTTTCTTGGCTTCTTGACCACAGTAAGTTTCCGGGTTTTTACAGTTTAACATTAATTGCTTTTTCTAATTTTCACTGGGGTTGTTTTGTGGGGTCTTTTGGGGGGTTCTGTTATTATTATTGCTATTCTTATTTCTACCACAACTACTATTTCTGGAGGGAGATGGATTCAGTGTGAGATTTTAATGAAAAAAATGTTCAGAACCAGATTCAGTCCCATGTATCAAAAGCAAACTCTTTGAAAAGGATATGCAGAATTCAGGGGAAAAGGATGGATAACTGTTTTTTCTACAACAGGTCTATTTTACCATTTTACTAGACAGTATGTCTTGTTAAAGTAGAAACAGGAAAATAATTCTCATAAATCAGAAGGACTAAATTTCACCGGACATAGGTTTGGAAGTTGGCATGGTTTTCTATTTGAATTTCAAGAATGACCAGGATCCTGAGGAGTTCAACATTTTCATAGTTGAGATATCTTAAGGGTGGGTTTAAGCTAGACAAATATGTTACACTTCATGTCAAAACAGATCCCCCAAACTGATATAAGTTCACAAGAAAGAACAAGTAATTTACCAAGAAGTACAACTGGAATAAGGTACCTCTGAGAGCTATTAAAGGAATGGCTTTAGTGACCCGAATGAGAAGTCCAGTTCAAGGTTCAGAGGATATTGTCTCTGTGAAAGCCCAATCACGTGCTTGGACATTTGATTGGCCATGAAGGCATAAAGCTATAAAAGGCAAAAAACCTGCTACTTTTCTGAGGTTGTCCTACACTCATTTGCACAAATTTGGCATGAAAAAAGGGAGATAGAGGACAAATCTAGAAATATCCTTCTATTGTTAAGGGATATTTTATTTCTATTTCTATTCAGTAAAGCATTTGAAAGAATATAGGAAGTCTAGAGCAGATATTAACAGTAAATGCCACCACATCACGACTTCTTTGACCTCTTCACTCAGTATTTGAAAGAATGTTAGAGCCTCATGACTCGATTTTTCTTCTGGCTAAATAATGTAAAACACTTCAAAAAATGTGTGATACCACCATTACATTTATTAAATTCACTCTTGTTCAAGAGCCAATTGCACCTTCTGCAATAGGAAATGAGAACTTTTGAAGTAGGGGAGCAGATATGTTCTGAAATTCATGCTGTTAAGAGAGACATCTTTACCCTGTTCCTGTCTTGGTTTACCCTCTCCTGTGCTGGAGAAAGGAGACAGGAATCAATACCTTGCAAAGAAATTTCCTAAGGTGACAAATAGAGTAGGTGAACCTATTATCACTTGTAAAAATTATAGTTTATGGGGTTTTGGAGGATTGGGTCTTTACAACCCCATTCCTAATTAAAATCCTCAGAAAAAGCCTGCATAAGGGAATGTGAATAGAGAAGACCTGACTGAGTGGGGAGGTTCAGGAAGAGTGAGAATTTGTCATTTACAGATCATTTGTCAGGAGGAAAGGGGAGAAGAGAAAATAAAAGCTTAAGAGCTCAGTACTTGAGGACTTATGACTTCTGAAAATTGTTTAAAGTTTATGGCTTTGAGTTGGGTGATCAAATACCATCTGGCAAAGCTGTCAATTTGTGCAGCAAAAGAGGGAGTTGCTGTCTTGCAATTCATTATGATTGTTGAGAGGGAAGTTGCTGATGCAATAGGATGTGGCTTCTGACCAACCTTCAGAGCATCCCTTGGCAACTTACAGGATTTATGTGAGCTGAAGAAACATCGTTGACTAACTTCTAATTGACCTCATAAAGGAAAGTTTGTTGTGGAACAGCACTCTTACACCATTCATAAGGTTAGCAAAGCCCCCTCTGAGCTCCTATAACAACAACAACAACAGCAACAAAAGAATATTTGCCCAGTTATTCATTATTCCTTGTTATTCCTGATTATATAGCTTTAAAACGAGAAAAATACCTTAACCTTAAGAATGCCAACCCAGTAGAGTTCAAAAAAGTAATAAGCATGGTAAGGAGGAACTAGAATGGACATTCTAATAGATTAGAATGGTTCTGCAGCCATTCAAGTTATTTCCTTTTCCCATAGTTAGATTATATTGCAATAATCCAAAGAGTTTCTGAACACTGGATGTGCAGGTGGAGGGTATTTTCATTCAGGTTTGGGGGTTTTCTGTAGGTGGGTAGTGTTTGTATGCATTTTGGCTAGAAATTGTATGGTAGAAAAGGCCAGCTATATTATCTGCTTAAAATGCATAAATTAATGTCCAAATGGATCTTCATACTTTCCTTAAAATCACAGAGACAAATCCTTCAATTTAGTCCCATTTTTAGTTTTCCAATGCGTCATTTTATCTTCATTGCAAAGTGGATGACTTGCACTCAGATTGAGTAGGAAAAAACTACTGAGCAGTGAAGAATGTTGCTGACTCACACACCTTCCTTGGCTACTTCTTCTGGAAGGACGTATCTGCCATCACAGTAGGGGAAAATTGACAAGGAAAGCCACTGATGGAGGGAACCTCATTGTTCATGAAAGCCATTCCCTTATAACGTTCAAGCAAAAACACAGAAGTGTACAGACTTCTTTCCAAAATGCCTTGATAATTTTTCCATCCTGCTTTTGCTAAAATTGTGCTTGTTGATGCTCTGAGAAGCACTCCCAGCTGGTCCCCTGTGATATGGTCTCCTTGGCTTGAACTGAAATGAGACATGGGTTATGCTGTGCCCTAGGGTCTGTAGTTCAAATACTCTCCTGTACATTGTTAATGGGGGCAGACAACTCCATCTGTAAAATACAATGCTTGTTCTCTCTTGATTCATGTGCTTCACAGAGACCCAAGGTGAGGATACCCTCCTAAATACAAATCAGTGACACAGAGCTAAAACATTAGTCTATATTAGCACTATAACTATAAGTGACAGAAAATATGAAGGGAAACTTGGAAGGCAGCGAAAACATATTACTGAAATGACATATACAATGAGGTTTGTGCTACTCCAGATGTTTGTTCAAAAGGAAAAAATGGTGAAGCTCCCTGCAGCAGGATTTTCTGAGATACCACTGTGGTAGCTAAGCAACATTACGTTAAGTAACATAATAAAATTAACTAAAACATTCATTCTTTAAAGTATGAGCTAGTTCCCTGTTCTCCAGGACATGACAATTATATAAGACAGTCTGAAAGGAATTCTACCATCACTGTTTCAGCATTTAATTTCTTTCTTTCAACTTCAATTCAATCAATGAGAGTTAGACACCTGGGTGTTTTTGAAAATCCTATTAGGTGTGCCTTTTGTACCTAGTGGTTATGAGATACTTAAAAAATCTGGGGTTTAGTACATATGGCTACTTCAGAAGTATACAGTAAAAAAGAATTGTGTGCCTTTAATTGTTATTCTGCATTTTGACACATCGTGGAGTAAGAATTGTTAATCTAAAGCTCATCTTGAATACAAACTGATCTGTATATTATAATTACCAAATATACCCTTCCTTTTAAGACTCTGATGGTCTACCTCTTGGCTAGTATTGGCTGCACAGGACAGCCTGATGACACCGTGCCCTTGACCAAGCTAGACACTGTAGGCAGCATGTCACCCGTGTTATTCACATCATATACACTTCTCCCAAATCTCACTCCCACTGGTGGAGCCAAGGGGTGGTGGAACCAAGGGGTGCTACAACTCTTACTCAGATTCAAAAGATATTTGCGTGGTTAGCTGTTGTGGCCAGATGCCCTGGACTCCAAGTGTCCCTGGCACTCCACCATAGACAAGATATCAGTTATGATGCTGTGTTTGCTATCAGGGGTTGTGAATGCTGCCTTATGGGCATGTTGTTACTTGTCCTTTCTACTGCCCCAGTAAAGCTTTATTTTATAATATGTTGTCAGACTCCAGTACTGTTCAAACTGCAACCCTTAGAACTTCTATGATGATTATAATTCAAATAGTTGGGTTAGAGAAAAAAATTATTCCAATTTCCTTGCAGTCAGTGCAGCTTGAGCGATAACTATTGTGGGGCATCCAGCTTGCAGAATTTCAGGTGTATTTGTATGGTATACTTGAGATTTTGTGCCAGGAGATTTTGCTTAGCTGTCACGAGTTTATCTTCTTACCTTCATCAAGAGGATAAAATATTGAAGCTGTTGCACAAATTTTCTAGTAAGAGCACACTTTTGAAAGTACATATTTTTAAATATTCACATATGATCAGATTTAAAGTGTGTTTTTCTTTTCCTTATCACAGGGTTTCATCCCTCCCCAGATGCACTGTAATTAAATCCTTTGCTGGATAAGTAATTATGAATTCTAGGAGGAATGATTCACTTAGCTTTGCATTTGATTCTGTGATATTCTCTAACCAACAATGAGAATATTTCTTTCCATGGTATGGATTGACAGTTGATGTAGGTTCTTCTAAATCCACTACCTGCTCTTTAATATGCCTTTATGTAGATAAAACATTTTCCATAAGGAGATGTCACACTTCTATTTGATAATGTATTTTGTTAAATGCAAAACAGTGAAGTTAAAGGTCTGGATTAAACCAACAAAAGCAAATTTACCACTTCATTCTTAACTTACTCCATATGCCTAGTTAATGCAGCACATAATAAGAAATTTGGCTACTGCACTAAAAACATTGTACTATCGTTGGAACCAATGAAATGGCCTTAAAAGCTATACTGAAGTGTTGGAGCATTCCCTTCATTATTATCTACTTATGTCATTCTCATAACTAGTTTTGTTGTTGTTGGGTTTTGTTGTTACTGTCATTTTGGGTTTTTGTTGGTTTTTTTGTACTGGCTTATATGCACATTGGTTGCTATCAGACCATGCAAAAAAATTACAATTCCTGTACTTTGAATGTCTTTTTTAAAAATTTAAAGTCAAATCCCATGTACAAAATATGATTGGAAAAGGAAAAGGTATGAAATTTCAGCATGAACATGAAACAAAACCAAAATTGCCTTCATACTTTTTTCTGTTTTCCATCTTCCCTTCTTATTTTGATTTATGGTTTCTCAAGGTTCTCCAAACACCACTGGGGTTTTAGATCAACATTCTATGATTCCTTCCCATTAAAAAACATAGAACGCTTTTTGTTTTCCCAGTTTAGCCTCTCTTCTGCCATATTTTATACCTTATTTCATGCTCTATTTTTTTCTATCTTCCTTCATACCTAATTCTTTCACTTCCCTTTTATCTTACCTTTCCTTACTTATATTTAATCCTTTTTTCAGCTTAAATATCATTCTTCAATTTCTCATTATTTATTGGTAGCCTTTAAATCATCTCACTTTCAGCAGTTAAGAATTTTGCATCCTGTTACTTATCTTGATTCTCTCTCTCTGATGGATGAGACATTGAAATCTCAAGGTGGACTGTGAAGATCCTCTTGTGCATTGCCTGCTGAGTGAAACTACCTGATTCTATGGCTGGTTTTCAGAAGGCTGAATGTGAATAGCAACATCCTAATTTACCAAAGGTAACACTGAAATTCAAACCAAATTTTCTGTAGCTGTTTCTGAAGTACCCCTCCAGTGTGACATGACCCAGTACTCTACTCTGTAGCAATTAAAACCTATTTACAGTAGGAGCTGGGATGGAGACCACATGGAGCAAGTCCCAAGTCCTTGCTATCTGTGTGTGTAATGCCTGTTAATACACCTAAAATCTAACAACAACTCAGAAAAACTTCTTCAGAAAGCCAGGTTAATTAGTTTTTAAAGTCACATTTCTGTCTAGCATACGAAGTTTTGCCTTGGTTTGGTTTATTTTCTTTTCAACAACTAAAATCCCCAATGATCTCATCCTCTAAACAAGAAAGAAAACCTTGTAGTAATCCTTGTCAAGGTAAATAGCTTCTTCCATGAAAAATAGTAACTTGCTTCCTGTGATAAACATCTAGGATACAAAGAATAAAAATTAACACAAATTAACAATTAAAACACTTCTATTGCCAATTTTTTACTTAAAGATAAAATTGAAGAACAATTTATGTACACAGAATGCTGATTCTTAGAGGACTGTGTATATATGCATAATTGCAACAAGCTCCTTTAGGCATAGTTTGAACATTTACAAGGGGGGAAGGACTTGTGTATTGGAAACAGTTGGTTAGGTTTTATGGTAGAAAGATATTTAAGGATATTTAAGGAATGAAACATAGATATGTTTTTGTGAATTCCCTGCTCAAGGCTTTCATATTAGATCTTTGAGAGGACATTTGGATAAGTATTGAAAGAAAATCTTATTTTGTACATGATATATTTTTAAAACCAGTAGTGATTATAATTTTAATTTTGTTTGGTTTGAAAAACCCTTTTTTCTGAAAGCTATGTATTTCTCTGAAACCTGATTTTCTTTTATAATAATTATTGTCCTTTATAATAGGCATAATTTTCATTATCTTAGCAATAATTAATTTTTTTGTGTGAATTCTTGTTTCTATGATTACTTCTATTGAAAATAATGGTTCATTTTTTAAAAGCTGATTTATTTTTTCAATATTTCCTTAAATTATATTATTTTTCTTGATTGTATTATTGTAGTTTCATAATGATCTCTGAAGAATAAGATCTTAGTCTTTTTTGCAAATGAAAAATTTACCTAGTGTTTTCCAAAATTTATGGGAGAACGAATGGTCCTTTCAATGCTTAATTTTTTTTTTTTTTTTAATATAGGAAAAACTTTTCATGTACAGATAATCTACATAGAATAATATTTTTTCAGATATTTAGGTATGACCTGAATAATGTTTACAAACCCAACATTATGTCAGTATTTAGATAATAAGTTGTATGTTAAACCATATGTCACTACTAGCATTTTGGAAAAAAATATAGGAGACTAGATTGTTATGCAGTTAGGGAGGATAACATAAAGGCAGTAGTTATTTTCACATATTTGTGACTTCCAAGAATTCTAGTTATCTCAGCCATATAAAACAGTAAGGACAAAATTTGCTTGCCTGATCAGGCAAGTTAAAAATTTGTTGAAGAAGGGTATAGCCTTCTGCAGATCCTGTGTGTCATGTAACAGCTGCATGCAGACAACTTGGAGACTTTTGGTCTTGCTAATGGCACCAGGACCTTGTGGCCACAGAATCCCCATGAAAAGTTTGAGTCAGTTCCAGATGATGCCTGCACATAAGTACCTCCATATGGGTTAGATATCAATCCTTTTGTTACAGTTTATGGACATCTACAGAGGATTGCAGGTGTAATAGGGAAACATTAATCTGAAAATAAAATCTTCAAGCAAAAATGATAATATTCACCATTGTGGAACCATGTGAGGTATTTTAGCCATGGTGAGTTGTTCTTTATTTTGATACTGAGATCTCCTTGGAGAAAAACATTCCTGCTGGGGAAACTTCTGGCAATACTTTACTGACTTCCTCTCAGCTATTCCATCTTGGCAGAAGCTTGAAACAGTTTCTGTTTGAATGTCACTTCTTGAATCAATGAAAAGGTGTCATAATCATGTTTACAGAATGTACTCTTGTCCGTGGTATCAAACATATGGCATGATAAATATTGTACCTGCCATATGGAGTTTGGATATCACAGGAAATGTAACTCATTAGCCATATCTCTACTGGTGATTAGATTTAGTATGCACATACGTTCTGCATATTACTGTAGCTGTAACTTAAAGTAGGACACTTAGAGTCTGTACTTATTTACTCCACAACATCCTCCAAGAAAATTCCCTCCTTCCAGCTGAGCCAGTAGGAGTTCCAATAACTTCATCTCAGCTGGAAATTGCTCTCTGCAATAAATCATGGCCATTTCATGCTTTGATGAACCATACTGAAATGTGTCAAAAAAACCAACAACAACTTATATAAAGCAAATCCTTGCTATAACAAACACAGCATATTTTTGCTCTAATAGCTAAGAAAAAGAAGTCAACAATTGCAAACAGTCATATAAATAAGAGTTACTAAAAAACTCCTTATATGGCATTCTTTTCTTGAGCTCTGCTTTGTACAGGCTAAAGTGCTAAAGGTTTTTGCTATGTGTTTGGATCTTGCTTTGGCTATGTAGGCAGAAAGGGTATGACATAATTTTTCAGTCAAATGTACTCAATAGTCTTAAAATGAGGGGTGTTTTGAAGAACGTGTTCATCCTAAGGCATTCAGAAATTTCTACTTTTTAATGTTCTCCTTGATGGTAGATTCCCCAAAGGATAGCAAGTCTGATTATTGCTCTAATTGTATAAATACTGTGTTGGAAATTAAAATAATCATCAAATTTATTTGCAAAAGTATTAGAATTAAGGAATAGTTCCAAAGAAATGTGACGGTAAAGAACCTCATGTTCAGAAGTAGTAATCTATATTTTCTCAGTGGTAAATATGAGCTTTGGCTCAAATATGGCAGTCATTTCAAGCTGTCTTGAATTATCATCCTATACATCCTTACGGTCATTATAGATTTTCTCTCCTCCTTTGACATGCTAGTTTCAATTTTTTAGCCTAATAGAACTAGACTATGCATCCATTGGTGACAAGGAAAGTCTTACCAACTTCTTGTCCACCAGGAAGGGATAACTGTAAGAGAAAAGAAAAACATGGAATTCAACAGAACATCGAAAGATAGATATATAGATAGATAAATAGATAGATAGAGAGATAGATAGATAGATAGATAGATAGATAATAGATAGATAGATAGATAGATAGATAGATAGATAGATAGATAGATAAAATCAATCAAAATATCTGATTTTCTCAATGTGACAGCAGAACCTTGCTGCTTCTATTGTTGTTTTTTTTTTCTGGATTATTTCATATGCTACAGCAGAAGCAGATTAATTTCATGTTAAACATTCCTTTTGGATTATTTAAAATAATTGGTATGATATTTTCCACAGCAGCTTAATTACTATACATGCATTAAATACACTCAGTTTGCATTGCAAGTTCAGGCATATTCTGGCATTAAGAGAAATTCTTTTGATCCAGCTTTCCTTGATGAATTACAGACAGCACAAAATATGTCTTTAGTAAATGTCGCTGTTTTACAAATGTAATCAAATTTTTAGAATATGAAATAGTTGGGGAAATGTGGTTTTGGTGTAAAGGGAATACCTTAGAAAAAATATAAATGTTGAAGTGTTTAAATGGCAAATTACTTAAATGTCTGAAATCGCAGAATCATAGAATGGTTGATATTGGAAAGGACCTCAAGGAATGATCTTGTCCCAAATCCCTGCTCAAGAAAGACCATCTAGAACCCACTACCAAAGAACACATCCAAATGGTTTTTGAATATCAAGAATAGACAACACAAGCACCCTGAGTAACCAGTGTGACACAGGTGAATGTGCCAGTTCTTGGTAACCCTCATGGAAAAACAATGTTTTCTGGTCTTCAGATGAAGCTTCCTGTCTCAGTTTTTGATCACTGGCTCTGGTCCTTGCTTTGTCCTCTGTGCTCTTGTCCCCCATCACACCTTTAGGTATTTATACACATTTGATGAGATCTCTCCTGAGTACCCCCTTTTCCAGACTGAACACTCTCAGCTTTCTCAGACTTACCTCTGAGAGATGCTCCAGTGCCTGGATCATTTCAATAGTACTTTGTTGGGCTCTCTTTGGCATATCCATGGCTCTCCTGTGCTGAGGAGCCCAGAACGAGGCTCAGCACTCCATGTGTGGTCTCACCAGTGCTGAGTAACGGTAAAGGATCTTAACCTGCTGGCAACACTGGGAAGGAAGTAGGAGTAAAATGGAATGAAAAGACAGAAATAAGACAAAATACAGTTATGTGCAATTTTGTTTGTGTTTTCTTAAGAGTCAGGAGAGGGCATGTGTTCTGCCATGCAAGTGATTATTAATGAAGGTACAAAAAAAATAGAACTTACAGTAAATTCACGAATACAAGCCGCACTGAGTATAGGCTGCATCTCTGGGTGTTGGCAAATATTTCGTTCTTTGTCCATAAATAAGCCGCACCTGAATATAAGCCACTCTGTCGTTCGCAGTGAGGACCCGCGTGCAACAAAGTTGCCAAATACTAACAGAACCACGGCATGGCGAGGGGTTTACTGGCTCAACTAAGGCTGTGCAGGCTCAGCCCGCTAGGGGCTGCTGACAGGGCCAGGTGGCCCAGCTCGGTGGTGCCGCTCGGGGCTGGCCGCCACCTCTGGGTTCGCTCGCCCCGGCCCCGCTCCCGCCGCGGCACTGGCTGGGCACGGAGCACCCCCTGCTCCCGCCACAGTGGGGGAGGGCGGGGGCAGAGCCTCCCCCCTCCTCCCCGAGCCACGGCAATGGCGGCACAGGCACCCTCCCCACCCCGAGCCGTGGCAATGGCGGCGCGGGGCCCCCATTGGCTCCCCGAGCCGCGGCAATGGCAGCATGGGCTCCCCCCCTCCTCCCCGAGCCGCGGCAATGGCGGCGTGGGGTCCCCCTGTCTCTCCCCCGGGCTGCGGCAGAGGAAGGAAGAAGAGAGCTCTCCTGCCTCTCTCCCCGCCCCCCGTGCTGCCTGCAGAGAACCAGGGCAACAGAGTAACACTTTGTAACAATCGTGAAATGCCGGTTTTTACTGGCAGGTGCTTGGCTCGGCGCCCTGGCTGGCACGTCTGGGGTTGTAAATGTCAGAAAATTATTCACATATTAGCTGCCCCCGAGTATTAGCCACACTTCCGGGTTTCCACCAAAATTTTTGTCAAATTGCTGCGGCTTGTATTCATGAAATTACTGTAAGCAGATCAGTACCAACAATCTCATAGCAACCTAGATGTTGAGTATTTTTTCATAATTTTATAAATTATTTATATTAAAAATAATGACCATGCATTCAATGGTATTCATCTATGCTTTATGGAAGTATATGTTTCCAAAGCACCTTATGAAAGTTGTCATTATTTAGATGGAGAAAATTATGCAAAATGATGTAAAGTGATTTGCCAATAGTCTCAAGGTAAGCCAGTAGTAGGCTTAAAATAGAACTGAGGTCTCTAGGGACCCACCTGATATCCTCTCTATAGGAATACATTTTGCTTTGGACATGGGTTAGAACAATTCCATTTTTCATTTCAATTATAAGTTAAAATGAGCAAAATTAATATTAATTGGATCTCTTATAATTTCCAGCTTCCTGATTAATCTAAAAATATTTGGATATTTTTCTTTTTCAGATAAAGATATGACATAATGAGGGTTAAATTGCAATATAGTTCATATTTATGTCCATTTATTTGATTTCAGCATGCATTAAAAAAAGACCCCAAACCAAACAAATAACAATACTACAAAATGCAACAACTAAGCTTTTTGCATTAATTGCACTTCATACTAATGGCAGATTTCTGCTTTCAAAGATAATTCACAATAAATTCCCTTAGGGAAGAAAGTTCATATCAACTTATAAATCCTAACTTCAAAGAGAATTTGCTCCAGTGTGTTGCAAACAATTTTCAGGTGCCTGCAAATTCAAGTCTTTTGCAATTTTACTTAAAACTTTCAGATTACATTATTTATGACTTTTTGAGGGCAAAGAAAGGGATAAAAGGAGGCTGCAAGCTGTAAGCTGAAAGAATGCTTTTATTATTATTTATTATTTCTTAGTCTCCTGTTTTCCAGAACTTTTATACCACCAACCTGGTATGTAAGTTGCAAATATCACTGTCAGGCCAATATACAACTCTATATGGAGGTGAATATTTATTTTCCAATTCAGAGTTAGATTACAGTTGCATAAGTAGACTGTAATTAGACAGAGGCTGTTTGTACTTTCTGGGAAAAAAATGTTTCTGAAACATGGACACCAGATATTCTTAAATCCAGAAATTTAATTAAGAATATATCTGTGTTTAAAAGAATATCATCCCTCTCTGATCAAATAAATATTAGGATTATTCAAGTATCCAATGAGAAAAGTAGTGATGAAAGAAATCTTTTAGACAACTAGTAGCATAAATATATCATATAGATAATTTTTGTTATGTTTTGTCAAAGAATCTTAATTTTTTCCCTATCTTAACTTCTACAAATACAAATGACAGATCTTTTTCCATATTCTCTTCAGTGACATTTGCAGTAAATTTAATTTATAATATTGTACCAAGTATCCACTGCTACACTGTCATTGAGATTATTGAAATGATAGTTGAGCTAGATAATCTATCAATCCAAACTGCAGGACTTGGGCCAATCTCGTCTATATTAAAATTACCTTCCCTGTAAGAAGGACATAATTCTTCTCCTTTCTTTCACAACTTTGCCTTCTGTTTTGAGTTTTATGAATAATTGCTTTCTACTGATCAAAACCAAATTCTAATATACTGCACAGATGGCCATTGATCACTATAAGCACTAATGTATAAATAAAAATATGTTTATGTTTCAAACTAAAACTGACATCTCTATAATAAGACCTCATACACACAAGCTAGTACATTACTATACCATACCCAGAGAGGCTGATTGCTCAGCTTCTGTGAGAGATTTTCCAGTTGAAATATGGATCCTATATTAATGAAATATAGAAATATTAGTATATATTTTCTGTATAAAAAACTCTCTATGTATTTGATTGTTAAATTAACTGAACCCTAGGATTCTCTATTAATTAAGATAGTACTGCAGGTATATATTTTAACCAATGTACATTTACAACTTTGTCTTGGTATACTACTATAAACCTGTTTTCTAATTCTGTTTTAGATGAGAAGTTGTCTGATATTCCCTTCCCAATCTCTAGTGGATAATTACCCATGCCACATGATCATCATGCAATTTATGTACAATTGCTCATCTGTTGTTGATAAATGTCATAAATAAATATATGGCAAGTCAGAACTGTGATGCATTAGAAATGCTTTCAGGGCTATTGTCACTTGAAAAACTTAAGTAAATATGAATAAAGGGAGAGGAGAGGAGAGGAGAGGAGAGGAGAGGAGAGGAGAGGAGAGGAGAGGAGAGGAGAGGAGAGGAGAGGAGAGGAGAGGAGAGGAGAGGAGAGGAGAGGAGAGGAGAGGAGAGGAGAGGAGAGGAGAGGAGAGGAGAGGAGAGGAGAGGAGAGGAGAGGAGAGGAGAGGAGAGGAGAGGAGAGGAGAGGAGAGGAGAGGAGAGGAAACTTTAGTTCTGATTAAAAAAAATTACTTGAGCATGGTTCTTTCTTTCTCATGCACCATGTAATCTATATTAGGTTTGACAAGTGTAGATCGGCACTTTAGAAATAAATGAAAAGAGGTCTCAACCCTGAATTTCCCCATACCTTCTCCTCAAATTTCTCCTTGCTAATTGTTAGAATGACCGCTAAGTTGATAATTCCGTAAAAAAAAAAAAAAATCAAATCAAACCAAACCAAAAAACAACAAAAAAACCACACAAAAAAACCCAAAAACAAAACCAAAAAAAACCCCAAACAAAAACGAGAAACCCAAACAAACAAACAAACAAAAAAACCCACACCAACAGAAAACGACTAATCAAAGCTTGTTATAGAAAGGTCTAAATTGAAAATACCTTACGACTTTGGTAAGATTTGAATAGTTTGTATTTCTTTAAACACATTATTTTAGTCCAGCCATTAGCTAAGGTCTTCTTCCCAAAGTTACAGTGTGCTTCTAAGATTACGCTGCCTTTACTGAATTCTAAAAGTTCCTCAAGTGCTGTAAGCATTGTCTGGTCTCCTTTTCCACATAGAAGCAAGGAAACTCATAGAAGTCAATAAAAATCTTACTGTTGAAATCTCAGTGGTTTGAATCTAACCTTGACAATGGTATAGGAAGAGCATTTTTCTTTCTTAAGATATTGTCTGCTTTCTTCTTATTGGACTTCAAAGGTTCTATTAAGTAGGATGGAATAGTTCTCAATTCTTCTGCTCGTATGTGTTAGATTGAGAGATGCAGAAAAAAGGATTTAGAATTTAATTATAACTTTCCACTCAGGAAATTTCGCAAGAAAGTTCTTTGATTTTTTTCCTCTATCCATAAACAGAATTTTTTGGTTGCTTTGGCAAATAGTGCACTTTATTACTGTAATAAGAAAAGCATTATCATTGAGCAATATTTTAAAAGAAGATTATTAAAAGGAAAAAAAAAATCAGAAAATACTATTTTTTTCAACGTCTTCTTATCTTTTTTTTTCATCCACTTTCTATTTTTTCCCTTCTAATATTGCTTCCATTTTCTAAACCTCACTAATCAAAGCACCTTCTCCTTTCTTTAGGTGTTTCAGAGAAAAATAAGTCTCATGATTCATGCCACTTAAAAATGATGTTTTCACAGTGCTATTGGTGAGGAAAAAAGAGAGAGTTTTGTCTACAAGTTGTTGGCCAAAATACGATATGTAAGGCTGAACAGAAAAATCACTCTAAAGTAAAGAAAGAAATAGAAATTTGCAGATGAATATGTTGTCTGACTGGCAGCTACTTACCTGAGCAAAATATAAAAGGTATTGTAAGAAAAGGACACTCAGTCCCCACCTTTTGGAGCAGCAGAAAAAGGTATACAGGCACTGGAGTATATAAAAGACAAAATTATAAAAGTTGAACACTTGTCACCTGTTGAAGAGTATGTAAGGCATTAACTGATAAAAAACCCTTCTTGATTATCCTGCAGATATGAATCTCACCTAATTTCTCTTTGTCAGAAAATGATGGCTGTAAGAGCACAGTTTGGTAATATTTTCTATTTAGTGCCATTATACTAATCTTTATTATAGTGTTTTCCAAAGTTTTATCTAGGTTTCTAATGGACTAGCTGTGAGCTGAGTCAATTCCTATTTCTTTCTATTCTTCCAGCAACAGAGGCCTTTCTAGCAGATCTCTTGTAGTGCTCCAAGCATGTCAGTGAGATGCAAAGTCAAAAGCACTTGAGTCCTAGAGCCAAAAATCTCAAATTGGAAAAGCAAACCCACAACCTTAGACAATGAGAGGTCTCCTCCTGAGTTCTGCCTGGATCAAATTCCTCTATTACCGTAATAGTGATATATTCCCCTCATAACTGATGCTTAATGGCTATAAATATTGATGTCTGCCCCCTTCCAATTATGAGTAAACCCAAATTGCATAGGAGAAGTTTATTTTAGAACACAGTTAATATGAGCAACAGACTTCTTTCCTCTGTCAAAAAAGCCATGTGTTGTGATGGCTTATCTTCCACACAGATTTTGAACTAGCTGGTAAATAACCATGATTGTTAAGAACTCTTATTGCATGCTGCCAGCTTCCCACTTCCCTTCCACAGAGGCAAGGCAACTGCCACTTTTATGATCCATTTTAATGGATACCTTAAGTCTCTCAAATGATCCTAGAAGTCTGTGTGGGGAACCAACTCAGTGACCAGCAAAGAGCACTATCCTTACTGTAGAATATATATTGCATTAGATGTTAAATCTGTGTTTAAACCTTGCTTTAAAAATACTCAACATAGTGAAGTACTCAGGATAGCGAAATTGCTAAGAGGTTTTGTGTCAAATATATCAACATAATTTTATAAGTAAAATCTTTAAAATACTAAGTACTACATTCCAAAATCCCCAGACATTCAAGCTGTACTCCATTTTATTTTCCAAAATATAAGCATATGGTCCATTTGAAATTAATTAATTGCCTACTGTGGTATTTTTATTACTAAGTATGTGCACTATTTATCTTAAATATATTCCAAATAATCATTATCTTATGCTAAAACCCAATAAATTTTAAATATAACACAAAATAAAGATTTTACTTTGTTCCTAAATGCATCCTGATGGCAAAATAATTACCAATTGGTAGCAAATATCTAATTTAGTGTTAAGGTGTATTCTAGGCCGAAGTAAAGGCATGCATGGTACATGGGGTCACATTCCATGACAGAAAGGTTCTAGAGAAATGTTTGATCATTCTTTGTGATGCATAAAATATGTCACAGCTGTGCTATAAAGGATATCAGCCATCAGGTAAGGCTGTCATTTGCCCTTGCTGGATTGTATTGGAAAAACACAGTGGCTTTGGCTTGTACTTGTATGGGATTATTGCTGGAGAAAACACAACCTATTTAGTCTACATACATATTACCATAACCCTGCTCTATTTCAAAAGAAAGCAGTCATAAAATAAACATGGTAAGGAGAATAGCTCTGGTTGATATTTTGTTTCAACATACACCCATTTCATAAGTTGTGAATATGCTAAGTACTGGTCTACATTAAAGCTAGGTTCTACAAAAGGATTGCATATTTCTCTAGGGACTAGTTCCTTTCATTTGATTTCTGTTATGCACACATCTTATTTTAGTTCAAAATCTAAGCCTGTGTCACAAATAATATGTATAACAAAAGAACAATGGCAGTAAAAAGAGACCAAAATTTATAAACATTTGCTATATTTTCCATTAACTCACATATTTTTAAAAAGATGTATTCTTAAAGGCATCCATACTATTAATACATTCATCAAAATACATAGGCACTATAACTCCTAGAATTTTAGTAGACTTTAAATATTTTGTGTCCACTATGTTTGCCCATCAGGAAGTACCTTTATCAAAAATTAATACCTCATTATTTATTGGGTAGAGAGGAAATTTCAAACTCTAGCATAGCAAAAATTGCCTGTTACAACAACCTTGGAGACAGGCCTTTGTGAACATTTATTAAATGTAATACAGTCACATAAAATTTATTGTAATATGGGAAGTGTAGGAAGCACACCAAAATGTGTTGGGTAGTTAAAGTTTATAACAGCTATTGCATCAAACAGTATCTTTATTGAGATATCGAGATAGATGTTGTTCTCTTTTTCTAGTTTAATGTGTTTATAGTTTGGAGTAATGAGTTTAGTGTTGACGATTTGAGGTTTTTCTCTGGGGTCTTTTGGTGTTCAAAATTACTCTAATTTACAGAATGAAACACTATCATTAGTTTAAAAAAGCCACAAGAAAAACAGAAATGCAAGATAAGGAATATTATCATAAAGGTAAATTTATTCAGATTCACATGAAATGATATGCAAGCTGATGAATAACAATCACAGCTTTCAAGGCCATTAGAATCAATTTTACCTGTTGTGTAAATATCTTGGGGCTTTCAAAAACTTTTCAAACTTAAACAGACGTATCTAAATGACAGTTTAACATTACTTGCTCAGTAAGAAAATGAAAGTCATTATTTTTTTAATTGAGTTTGAAGAAACACTTTTCACAGAGAATTAACATACGGCACAACAGACAAAATCGATTAAGTCCCGCCATCTGGCAGAAGTCTAGAAAAGTTGCTGCCATATGTTTTGACCAAGACTGCAAAATAAACTGTTTTATACTGTCAGCACCTCCAGTTCTGTTTTATAAATTACATTTGGTTTTATTATATATATGAAAAAGATTAGGAAAGGTTTCATCTAAGACTGGCTGCTTAATTGGGAAACAGACGCTATATAAAATTTTAAAACAGGCACAGGGTGATTTGGGCTCAGTTTGAAAGCTGTTTGACAGCTGTAAGTAACAAAAGTGCAAGGATTGCTATAAATTGTTTATTAGGTAGATCTTTAATTCTTAATGGATTATATTTAAATCATTCTTCAAGATTCAACAATTGTAGCTTTTCTTTGACAATTAAAGAAGAAAATGTAATACAAAATTCCTAGGGAGAGAGGAAGAAGGTTCATGAAATTCATAGGTAACATCAAGAAGTGGTGAAATGAAAAAAAAAAAAAACCCACCAAACAAAATACAGTTTTTTTCTTAAAAGGATACAGTTTCATAAAGAATAGGTTTTAAAAATCGGTATATATGTATGTTTCTGTTGGAAAAATAACATCTCAGGTTCAAATGAAATTTAGGAATGTTAATCTCTTTTGCAGCTGCTATTTTTGTTTTATGGTATTTTTACAGCTGTTTTTAATTTCTTTTAAGAAATACTAAACCTTTCAGAGTATTCCCAAGTGAAACACCATGGTACAGATAATTGGTTTCATTGCAATTCAGATTATGAACATCATTTTTCAGTTGTTGCTTTCAAACTATATACACAGCTAAATCTGTAAGCCATTTTCTTTATTTCAGCTACTATCAAAAAGGGAGAAAATAGCATAAAGTATCACAAAGCCTCAATGCCTTGTGAGGATTTGTGGTGTTTGAAAATGTTTATTCTCTAATGAAGAATGTTCATAATAAATGCAAAACTATCTTCCAAGACACTTATATTTATATAATATATATATATATGAGAACAGATCAATTATTGCTGGCACAACGCATTATAAATTGACCTCTCTAAGTACCACAAAATCCCTTGTATTCTGAAGATGTCCGTTCAAAGGGAATATGGGTAAAGAAGAATTTTAATTCTGTTTTGAATAAGTTTCATGACAACTATAACTGAAGAGTTGTTAATAAAATCACCAATATTACCTCTGTCTTGTGCTTTGTGCAAGCGATGTACTAGTTTGCTGTCAAAACTCTTGTAGGAAAAAAACAGGCTTTTTCGCCCACCCTTTCCCTCCACTGAGCCTCTGGAAATAGAGAGGACAAAGTGCTAAGCAACACCTGGATATTTCTTTTTATCCTTATGTTCAACATGTGGTTCTACATTGTATTTATGACATATCCTCTAAGCCCTGAAGCAAATAAGCTTTTATTTTTCTTCATAGGCTTCTATCTATGTCATCGTTGTAATATCAGCATGCTTCATAAGGAGTAATGAATTTATTCTTATAACACTCTTATGAGATCAGGAAATACTTGAATGAATATTTACTATGACAGAACAGAGAGGTGTAGTAACATTTCAAGCAAAGCAGAAGGCCAGACTGCTCAATTTTAACCCATGCTGTCTTTCAAAAGACAACTCTCACTTTTCCAGAGGATCTTAGCTCATGTTTATCAAAACTTTCTTTTTTGTTGCTCAGTGAAAACCTGACTCATACTGATCTCAACTTGTACAGTTTGATTTTGACCTGAAATTAAATGGAGAACAAAAGTCAAATACTTGTGTGATCAAATAATGAAGTCCCTTATCAAAACGTGCACAACAAGGAAGTCAAGTTCATGTTGCATGTGTAACCTCGACTTTGCCATTTCCTGATTCCAAGTGCTTCTCTTTCTGTTGCACATTTCACTTAACACTAGGGGTAGGAGGCAGTGTCAACATTAAAATATTTGTAAACACTACCTGACAAACACAAAAAATTCAAAATCTTTTGTGGCTTGGCAAACCAACATTGAAATTTTTATTCAATATATCTTTTATCCAATATATCTTTTATCCATACTTTTTAAAAAATATCCTTATGTATATTTACAAAGGGTGAGGCAGAAAGAAATATATCATATAAATAATTCCATATATATATATATATATATATATATATATCTTTCAAATCTTACTTTTATATGCATCTTCACATAATTAAAAAAACAGAAGGACATCTTCAAGTTCTGCTTTACTCCCTATGGACTGTCACTCATTTTGGAATTCCTGTGAGTTACAGACACGTGCAGAGAACCACAAAGAATATAAAGCAGACATTTATGACAACAGTTTCAGAACTCACCATGAATTCATGTAAACCCTCAGCCTGGTTCACACATCAACACCAATTTCTCTCCAGCACTAAGAGACACAGTAAGATTGATCCTCAGGCCAAATTTCTTTTTTTTTTTTTTTGTAAATACTCATTGTCATCTTTGTGACTTAGGAACCCCTATTTTAAAAAATGGAATATACAGGAGATTAATCTAAGTTATAGACAGTTGAGACTTAGGGCTTATTAAAAGAGAAGAAAGTGACCGGAAGGACAATAGAAAAATGTATCATGCAGGAATTTCTATTTTGTAGCTAGCTATTAAGACCTCATTTGTTTGATTTCAACTCAGGTCTTCACTCAAAAATGAGTTTTGCAATCTAAATTTGCAAAATAATAATTCTTCATAAGCATTCAATATCAAATTTCTCAGGAAACCATGTTCTGAGATAAAGTGTTGTTTCTACTGACAGATATTTTTTATTTTTATTGATTATCTGGCAAAACATCAATTTTTTTTTCTGGTAAAGCTTTCAGGCCATATAAGAATTGGTGAAGAAGTAAGTTGTGATGAGGAAACATTAGTATTAGCAAGCAATACATATTTCTTGTGTAACTGATCCCAATCCAACAGCATACACTTCATGGCAGACACATGTATGTGCATCTGGCAACAGAACTGGATGATTGTACCTTGGAAATTAGTGACACACTGGAAGAAAGAAGTAATGGTGAGTAACTGGCTAAACTCAACATACCAGCACAGTCTGGTGACTACAGTGGACCTGGTCCCTGGTTATATAGACAAGGAAATAATGAAGATAATATTCAGCTTTGTAGAGTCAGATAGTGAAGAGGTCCTCAACTTAGTCAGGTGATAAAGGTCTGTGAGTCACCAGCTCGTAAGATAAAAGAATTTTTTAAACAGGAGAGTTTTCTCTCACATTCTTGGCATACTTGACCATAATAAATTTGTAGGGCCAAAGCATTTATACGGAAGATAGAATGAGAGAAATATGGAAATGAGCATACATTTTATGAAAGAATTCCTTATATAATGTGAGAAATAAAAATAGAAAATGTGAATTCTTTTTCCTGTCTTTTAATTACTGAAAAAAGTAATTATATTATATTATATTATATTATATTATATTATTCAATATATATAGCAATTACTTTTGGATTAAAATTCTCTTCAAATATATTCAAACTACAACTTTTAAATAGCCAAGTGGCTTCTAGGAAGAGGTTTGGGATTTTTTCTTTCTTAAAGACAGAATCAATTTATAACTCACATTTTATAAGAAAAAAATATCCCATATTCATCCTTTTTAAAAATAACATATACTTGATATACTTGAAGATTACAGAATGGAGATATTGTGGGCATTTGGATTTTTCCTATCTTTTCACATTTTGCTACTAACAGCATTTGGCATATGCCATTTTGTAATTTCTTTCACACAAGCAATCAGGTGGTGTTTCTTTTGTTTTGTGAATGTTTGCCAGGGGAATAAGAGACTGAACTTTACTCTCACCCCATCCCCCACCTCAGAAATATGAACATATAAAAGAAATTATATGAAAACCACAAAAGCTTACAGAATAACTCAAGGGGAAATCTTCTGTCTGCTCTCCAGTAACTTAACTGAATTTTAAAATGTACTAGATTCAAAGGTACAGTGTCCTTAGAACACTAAAGACTGCTCCATTCCTGAAATGACTGAATGGAAATTTATCAGGCAATATAATTATAACATAAACAAAAAACAACCAAAGCAACAGTAAGAGTAATAAGAGAGAGAGAAAGAGATACACACATACACACAGAGAGAGATTTGGTAAATTAAATGTCAAGACAAATGGAAGGAAGATTCAAAGAAAAGTTAATTGCTGAAAGCAAATAAGATTTAGAACTTCACAATAAGATACTCAAGTGAAAGATATACATGGAAAGAGACAGGTTTCAAAGCATCACTTGCCAGATTTATTCATTTTAATTTAAGTAGGGGATGACTACTTCTCAGAGATCATCTATTCTATCAGATACAATGGGGAATGTAAAGAAGAAATGTAGAGAACAACCTAAGATGGGTTTTGTTCACTTCAACCCATTTTTTTCTGCTCTCAAGCCACAGCTAATGAGGGACCATGACAGGGCTTCTGAGGGTTATGTTTTTTTCTAGCCCACAAAATGGTTAATATTCTGACATGTTCTTATTCACTGCTTCTTCAATTTTGCACTTCCTCCACAACCTTTACAAGAAAATAATATATTGTCCCTTACTGTATGTTAATACTGAGACTCGGTAGTACTAAACCAGAGGAATTTTTTTTTTTTGCAATATTACAGCAAGACAATGTTAAGAAATGAGGAATACTTTAATTTACCAAACCTAGTAGGTTCTCCAGCCTTACTTAGGGTCTTAAAGGATATGGATGAGTACAGACATGCCTAAACTCCTTCTCTGATCTTACTAGTTGTTTCACAGGAAATCTGCTTTAACTTAAAAATCACATAGCTAGTTCAGTGTTCTGTCTAAAATTGAAGGAATTATTTGACCTAATGGCTTTAAATTTATTGCTTTACCCCTTCAGAGCACTAGCAAAGGAGCATTTCCCCACATTAAGTTATTATTGTTTGGTACAACTTTTTTAAACAGCAAAGTTCTTCTGAAAAGGTAAAATACTCCCTAATCCTGGACATCACTGTGAGTGCAACAGAGGTGAAAATCCATTCTGACCCTTAAACCGTCTGTTCTGCCAGAAACATAGCATCCCAGAAACATGCACATAGATTGAGAATGAAGAGGGAAGCAATGCCTCTCTTCATTCTCAATCAGAATGCCAAGACTGCTGCTGAATGCCAGCAGAGGCTGAAGATGAATAAGGGTCATGGGTCCGAAGGTGTTCCATGGGAGGCCAGCATGCTTTGAGACACAGAAAGGCTTCAGGGAGGGATAAGCACTGGCACAGGTTTGAAAACACATATCCCACCCACTGTAAGTGCTAGATCGCTCGGTCACTAGATTAGTCCTGCTAAGTTTCATTCAGAAAGAGCTTTTTGGGTTTATCCTAAAAGACAATTTACTTCACCAAAATTAGATATAATGAATTATACACAGTTTCTTTATATATATATATATCTCTTATTGCAATTTAGCTATTAGAAAAGCTAAATTATAAAGCCATAAACGTGGTTCTATGCCATATGTATATAAAAAGCATTGTTGAAACCTGGTCACATGGAATAAAAGAAGAGAGCCAGATTAGGATCTGTAAATTTTCCTGAATTCTGTAATTAATTTTTGTTTACATTTTTGGTACTTCTGGCATGAAGATTTTTGCTGATACATATAAACAAACTAAAAGTGAGCAAAGATTTCCCCTTCAATCAAGAATTAAGTGTACTTAACAAATAAATGTTATTTTTACTGGAAAACATATGTTATGCTACTAAATGAATATAGAATATGACACAAATAAAAAATAATTATTTTTCACATTAAAAAATTAAGTGCCACTTACCATTTTTTGCAGTAAGACCAATGAGGAGTGGATTTTGCACTCTCATCTTCTTAAGTTTTCTTTTTGCTAATCCAAACACATAACAATAATCTGTTTAAGTTACGTATTATTCTTTTTATACTTGGAAATAGCTTACTACAACAAAGTTGTAATAAATTATTTAATGTTTAGCCTAATTTTTCACAATTTTTCAATACTTCACAAGCTCACAGATAGCCTCCATTTCTTAATAGTCCTTGCTTTTGATATGGTGTTAACACACACCAAGCATACATCCATTGCTTGGGCATGAAATACTTTATTTTAATATATCCTAAAACCAAGAGACATTGCAATTTTGTGCCTATATTCAACTGCTTTGTCTCTAAAGGACTGTATCATTAAGCCACATGAACACTTTCTGTGTCTATCCTAAATAGTGAGGAGAGAAAAGCTGTTCCCAAATCAGGACTTAGTGACAGTTTACCCTCCTTCTGTAGAGCTCGGAGGGGAATGCATGCACAAGCTGAATACCCACCTTAAGGTCACCATTTTCCTCATGGCACACTAAGCATAAAACATGTTATTTTGGCAGGGGCATTTTTGTGTTTTTGTGAAGTTCACTTTTTAAAACCAGACATAAAGATGCCTATGGCCATAATAGCATCTCAAGGGGGAAAAACCCAGCACTTTCTTTCTTGTCTGTAAAACCACATACCCCCAGTAAAGCTAAATTGAACAAAACTACCCTCATGTTTTCAGGATTTTCAAAGAAATAATGTAACAGTAGCCTACAGGTGGTAACATTTTAAGAAAAGTGCATCTGAATTGAGACCAAAGATTCCAATGCCCGTTACAGGACAAAAAGCAGGACCCGGAGGAAGAGGAGGTACATGCCTCTATTTAACATAAGTCCTGGTGTCGAGCTCTTCATCTACAGCGGGAGGTGGCCCCTCCTAAGGCTAAGTGCCTTAAATTGTACATGCACAGTTCAAAAGTGGGGGTCTCTGGGGAAAACTTCATGAGGAAGGAATAATGCTTTTAAAAAAAATTTATTTCCAAGGAAAAAGTTTAATTCAATATACAGATGTGCTTTATTCCCCCCACTTTGATCTCTGAAAAGCTCTGGGTAAACACATCTAACAGCTCTCAGCTGCATTTGTTTAGCTTAGGTAGCTGGAATTTTACAACAGGCAGTTGGAAGAACAATTGGATTTCTACCGCAATTGTTCTGAAAGAGACTGAACAAGCTAAATATGATCTCAGAGTAGAAACTGACCTGTTATAAATTTAAATTAAACTGTAGTTTAGATAACCAGAACTACTGACGACTTATTCTCTGTAGCTGATTCCAAATTTTGTAAATCTCAAGCAAAGATAAAAACTGTTAGTATGCTCAAATTTTTAGCCATACATTTTTATCTCTAAAAAAATCCAACACACAACAAAATGTATCCCTGGTCACATCTATATTTTTTTTTCCTTTGCTGGTCAATATCTTATTCTTAAAGAAATCTGCACAATTAGCATTTAGGTTGTAGGCTTTTGTAGTTATTCCCCAGTTTTCTGGAGTGCATCTGATAGGAATACATGAAAAAAATTAGTTTTTCAGTCAGAAATATGTTCTGAAAAAGGAATCATAATTTCTAAAAGCAGTGATGTTGTGGTAGTGATATGGTGTATTTGAGATGTGTATGCAGGCACATGCATACAGCAGATTGAAATATGTGATGTAGAAAGGCATTTCTGGCAGCAGCTTGGAGTGCAAATGTAAATCATTTCCTCTTTTTAGCACTTAGGCAAGTGTACAAAATGTTGTCTTACCATCATCTGTGGATAAAATACAGAGCATGTTATGTATACATATGTGTACAGAGACACACACACACATGCAAATAACAAAATATAAAATACTTATAAATAAACCCATATTACAAAATTGTTTTTATATAAATATACTTTTTCACATGACCATAAGTACAACCATACAAACATATGAATATGAATGTATCTTTTCCATCAAAATAGAAGCAATTTATTGTGTGTGTATGTGTCATTACTTCTTGTAAAGTATATTAAAATACCTTTGATCTCTTTATGTAGTTTGGCTAAAAATCTATAACACATTTTAGCAAATGCTGACAGTGAGTTTGCAGTTGTTGAATATCTCCTCAGTCTCACCTGATGTCATTAAAACTAAAGGACAGGGTGAACACCTCCATGTGGAAAAAAGAATGTGTCAGTGTGAATTATTCTGAGGTGGTAGAAATGAGCCTTCTCCCTTTCTTCTTTAAAATAAATGAAGTGATTTTACCTTTTCTTAAACTCAAATTTACTGTAATGGATTTTTCACTGAGTATCGGAGTTCCCTGTAAGTAGGTCCTATTTTAAGGATAAAATGTTTGTACTACCAGAAACATAGACCAGATCTACCTTAGCACTAAAACAGCCAGACTGTCTTAATAACAGGTTCCTAGTCAAAGCACATGAAAGCAATTAAAAAATAATTAGAAAAAAAATCAGAAAACCTATAAAAACACAGACCTACATCTAAGATATATCATTAACTCTTAAACAAGTAAAATTAGCTATATTGGGAATTTAGAGAAAAGTGCTGAATAGAGTGGATAGAAATAAAAAAGAGACAGCTAAGCATAAACTGGTCACACCCTCACATGTGTTGATTTGATGTGTAAGGCTCAGGGTTACATCTGTCTAAATTCAGTTTTGCCTCTTCTTAATATGTTTAGAAATAAAATAAGTTTAAAAAAAATTAACTGGAAGATTGTTCAGAAAATATGTGAGAATGAACAATGTTTCTGGGAGAATGTGTTAACCTAAACCAGAGTTTTTGTAATTTTTTTTTTTTTATGTTTATGTAAACATTTTTTACACTGATTGATTTTAGCTGGCAAAATGAAGCCATATTCTAAAACATATTTTTTCTCTTATGGCAGCCTTCTTACTAATAGCAATTTCAAAAGACATCTCTATATATTGAGCTAATTCCTCCAGGTGCCTTACTTTCAGAGACAGACATGGCTCCCAGGGCAATTATCCTGCTAATCAGTTCTGGTTTCACTAGCAGTCACACACTGATGACTGGAGATTCACCTGCTCCAGTCTCTGGAACCCTAAACACATGGACTCTCCTGCCCCATGTCTCCAGCTGCTGGCACATCCCATGACACATATACAGTTAGCACTTGACCCATGAAAAGGAAAACTGAGTCAAATTGAGAAGACAGAACAGACTGCAGGATTGAGGCTACAGAGAGGCAAGTGTATTGACCAGGTAATTGTTCAGACAGGACCGGCCCTAATCATTCAATTAACCCCCTATTTTCCTGCTTTTCCTTTCCCAAACCTTAACCTCTCTCTTCCCTGGCCTTGGTTATTTCTTTATTTCTTTCCCAAAATCCCAAGCGCTCTTCCCATCATGCATCCCATAACATTTTCAATGCCCCTAGGCAGTAACCCCCTTGATCTGTGAGGTGGCCCATAGAGCCTTATGTCTGACTGATGGTGCTGGGTGTTCCATGGATGTGTGATGCTGAGGGTCACCTGCGACAGCCCTTGGAGAGGTCAGGTAGAGATTTGGTCTCTGACCTGGATATTGAGATTACCTGCTGGCAATGCACTTCCTAATTCTCTCCAGGATACCATTGACCTTCTTACTGACAAGGTCACGCTGCTGGCTCATGGACAGCTTGCTGTTCAGCAGGATCTCCAGGTCTTCCTCTGCAGAGCTACTTAAGAACTCAACAGTTCTGATTCCTTCAACTCTTGAAAAACTTACAAAATTACTTATCTCATGGCTGGAACAGACTAGCAAGTCATTTAACAAAATGCATCTTAAAATCACCACTACTTCCAGGGAGAGCTCCTGCTTTTCAAGTCTCTGCTCAAAGAGCTGGGATTGCAATGCAAGATGTAGATCAATTTGTACTACTGGAAATTTCTGTCAAGGTATATGAAAAATTGTTCCAAGGCTTTGTTATGTCATACAAGTTCTGAATTCATTTAATAGTGAGCAGGCATGTCTCATAGTTGCAAAAAGAGGTTGTTTGGAGCATTATTTCTAGTACTTTGACTGCACCAAAACCTTTATTGAAACCAATAAAAAACTAGTGTGACTCCTACAAATACAAACAGGTGTCATAAAAAATCAATGCCACTTAGCAAATCATCTCATAGTATCCCAATTTAAATATCCACTATGAGTATAATCATGCTGAAACAACCTATCCTGTAGGTAAGACATATATACTATGATGTGGAACTTCATATTTGAAATAGATAAATACAGTACTTGTCAGAAAAAAAGCCTGATCTGTAATTGTGTCACGATTCAATTTAGGCCAGATATTCAAGATGCTACAGTTATACAATAGTAGTAAAAAATTATCATCTACCCCTTAGCCAAATGCACTACATCCTTGTCTCTAAACTGGAGGGACATGAATTTGACAGACAGATGATTTCTTTATCCACTCAGTAGATAAAGGATTGTCTGGATGGTCACGCTTAAAGACTTGCAGTCAACAACTTAATGTCCAGGTAGAGAGCAGTGGCACTTGATGTTCCTCAGAAGTCAGTATTGAAACTGGCACTTTTTAACATGTTTATTGTGACTGTATGCATCCTCAGCAAGTCTGCTGATGACACCAAGTTTGTTGTAACTCACTAAGATAGTGGGTTACCACACAAGTTGTGTGGTCAACATGGTGGAGGAAAGGGATGCCCTCCAGAGAGACCTTGACAGGCTTGAGTGGTGGTGCTGTGAACCTCATGAAGTTTAGCAAGGCCAAGTGCAAGGTCCTGCACCTGGGTCTGATCAATCCCAAGCACAAATAAAGGCTGGATAGAAAATAGATTGAGAGTAGCCTTGGGGAGAAGGACTTGGGAGTGCTCATAGACAAGAAACCCAACATGACTCAGGAATGCATTCTGGCTGCCCAGAAAGCCAGAACCATCCTGGGCTGCATCAAAACTAGTGTGACAGCAGGTCAAGGGAGGTTATTCTTTCCCTCTGCTCTGCCATTGTGAAGGGCCACATTTTTGGGCCCCCAACACAAGAAGGACATGGACCTGAGAAGGAGATGGACCTCTTAGAGTGAGTCCAGAGCAGGGCCATGGAGATGATCAGAGTGCAGGAGCACTTATCCTTTGAAGGAAGGTTGAGAGAGCAGGTTCCAGTGAGACTTTTTCAGTCTTCCTCATATGAAGTCCTGAAGGGATTTTACAAGTAATCTGGAGAAGAACCTTTTTCAAGGGCACCTAATAATAGGGCAAAGGGGGATGGTCCTAAGCTGAAGGAGGGCAGGTTTAGGCTAGATGCTAGAAAGAAATTCTTTACTGTGAGGGTGGCGAGGCACAGGAACAGGTTGAGCAAAGTTATGGATGCCCCATTCCTGGGGGTATTGAAGGCCAGGTTGGACAGGGCTTTGAGTAGTCTGGTCTAGTGGAAGGTTCCCTGCCCATGGCAGGAGGTTTTGAGCTATGTGGTCTTTAAGGTCCCTTTCAACTCTAAGTACAGTAGTTTCACGAATACAAGCCGCACGGATTATAAGCCGCACTTCCGGTGCCTCGACAATGTTGCTGTCTTTGTCAATAGATAAGCCGCACCCCGAATATTAGCCGCACTTTCGTTCGTCGCGAGAATCCGTGCGCAGCTTTCACAAATTGGCCAATTAGTAACAGGATCGCGGCATAGCGGGCTTTACTGGCTCGGGGCGGGGCCAGGCAGGCTCGACCCGCTCATGGTTGCCGACGGGGCCGGGTGGCCCAGCTCAGCGCCACGGCTCGGCGGGGCTGGCCGGGTGGTGCTGCCGCCGCCGCCAGGCTCGCTGGCCCCCCTCTCCCGTCAGCACCGCCCCGCTGCCGCGTTCGCTCGCCCGGCTGGCAGGGCTGCCGCCGCCACCGCCGGGCTCGCCGGCCGCCCCGCGCCGCGTTCGCTCGCCCGGCCGGCAGGGCTGCCGCCGCCGCCAGGCTCGCCGGCCGCCCCCTCCCGTCTGCACCGCCGCCGCGTTTCCTCGCCCTGGCCGGCACTGCAGGCCCCCGCACCGCCAGGCTCCCCCACGCTGCTGGCCCCGATTCTGCTGGGCTTCCCCCGCTGCCAGGCAGCCCCACCCACCGGCCTTCCTGCTTCTGCCATGCTCCCCTGCACTGCTAGCCCCAGTTCTCCCAGGCTCCCCCGCCCTGCTGGCCCGGGCTCTGCCGCCCCCTTGCCCCACCCTGCTGGCTCAGGCTCTGCCGCCCGCCCCCCACACTGCTGGCCCCGCCTCTGCCAGGCTTTCCCACCTCTGCCGGGGCTGGCCGGGCTCCAGCTTGGCTTGGGGCTGCCGCGGGCTCTCACTTCCGTGTTGGCAGCTTTTAGAATTTTGTTAATGTATTAGCCGCCCCGGAATATTGGCCGCACTTCCGGGTTTCCACCAAAATTTTGGTCAAATTGGTGCGGCTTGTATTCGTGAAATTACTGTATTCTATGATACAAAAATATATATATCAACATTGCTGTTTCTTCCTGTTGCATCCTCCAATACAGCAACATCATCTTCAGATTTATCAGCCTATATATATTTGTAGATATATTGTATATATTAGACTGTATTTCATTCATTACAAGACCTCCCATAGATGTTACTTTTGCAACCCTTAGAAGTTAAAAATCAAGGAAGATAGAGTTGTAAAAAGAATCATCAATTTTCAGAGGTAAGATGGTCCTCCTCAAATGTAGCTTGTATTATAATGCATGTATTTTTACTGTCTCAAATGTCATTAATTCCCATCTCCAGCTACTACATCTCTTAAAAGTGTGATTTTTGTCTATGGGGTTTTTTTGGGGTTGTTTTTTTTTTAATGCCCTCTATAGCACTGAGATAATGCATTAAAATAAATAGGAGGAAAACATGAAAAGGATCTGTCAGTTTTTGTACAAAGTATTTGGTATTTTGTGATATATCCAAAAGGATTGCTGAAGAGAATTTTGCATACATTTACTAGCCAATGAGATTGAAATATTCTTTCTTTCAGGAGAAAAACTGAAGTTTCCTAGAATTCATAAAAAAAATTTTTTCATGGGATATAGAAAGTTTAGGAAAAGACCAAATAGATACGTCAATTCAAGATTTTTTTAAAACGTAGTTGTAACAAAAAGGTGCTTATCCCAATATCTTTAAGTGTGTCATAGGCATGTATTCATGGCCTTACAAAAAATACTCCAGCTGGGGAGCCAGTGCATTTCTTACTTCTGGGTTATCCCTTGGTGCTAATCCAAATGATTAATATCAAGAAGTTAATGCAGCACAGCCACATGCTATATAATGGTGCCAGATTAAAGGCATCAGGGTGATATAATTATCACAGTCATAAGAGAAAGATTTCAATTAAAGGTACCATAGCAGCATGCCACTAAAAACAGCACAGCAGCATACTAATTAAACTGCAAAAATCCGCTGCAAGCATTGTGGCTTATGCTACTTGAGGCAATGAAATAGCCAACAAAGCAGCATAATAGTATTCTAAAATCCAATACAATAATGCCAATAAAATAATTATATGGTATATCATAACAATAAAGGGTAAGGTCAAAGGTTATAAAGTTGTCATTTGAATGCTATGGACAGTCTGTGAACAATTTAATGAAAATTTTGTTTTGAGATATTTTTTACCTTATATAGTGGAACCAACCTAAAAACATCCAAAATTACTTCTCTTTCCTGTTCTCAAGGTGTTTTAACTCTTACAGTAATATATCTTTTACAGTCAGAGGAAAGTAAGCATCAATTGTATATCATAGCTCCAGAAAACCACAGCAGCTTTGACTATTAGACTGAGTAAAACACAGTTGAAAAAACAACTAAGCGAGGCAATGTCATCATATGGAAAACAAAGGAAGATACTGAGCTAAATAAAATGTATGGTCTTCAGAAAAGCCGTTTGGAAATTAATTTCTGTTGTAGAAGCTGCACATCACTGAGAGGACTTCATCAAGAAGAACTTGAAAATGTGGTATATAGATAAACAGGAGTAGTTCAGTCTGGTGACACTGAGTGCTGAGAAACTACTTTTGATTTAAAAATTTACAAAAATATGACCACTTCATACATAATGTCAACGGTTTTGAGGTTCCCTTTCCTTACTGTGCAGAAGTATAGAGTATCGCCAGTTCTTACCAACAACACTGATAAATGAAAATGGTCAGCAGAACCAAGGAATATCCTATGCATCCCTGGCAATAAACAGACTTGCAAGTAACTTTCATAATTTTGGTGGGTTAAACTAAGAGCCAACCAAAAGGTGCAAGAGGTACTTGCTCAATTCTACCCCTCAGCAGGACAAGGGGGAAAAGTAGAACAAGAAAGCTCATAGATCAAGGTAAAAGGCAGGAAGATCACTTATCAATTACCATCATGGACAAAACAGATACAGTTCGGGGAAAATTAAGTTATTTCCAATGAAAATGTACATGAATAGTGAGAAACAAACATTCTTCCAGGCTCAACTTGATTCACTCCAGTTTCGCCTACTCTCACCCCCTGAGCAGCTCAGGAAGATGAGAAATAGAGTTTAGGGTCAATCTGTAACGGTTCCCTCTATCCCTGCTTCCTCAGTATGCTTTTTCCCTGCTCCACTGTAGGCTTTCCCCATGGTCTTCAGTTCTTCAGGACAAACCTCCTCCAGTTCCTTCAGGAAATCTCTAACTGCTTCACAGGCAGCAGTAGGGATATCTGCTCTTGTGTGATCTTCTCCATGGGTTACAGGGGAATCTCATCCCTGGCATCTGGAGCAGATGCTCCCCCTTCATCTCTAACTTGGCAGTGCCCCTACTATTGCTCACTCTCTTTTTATCCTCCTCCACCTCTTCTTCTTGTTTGCTGTTTTTCCCTTTATAAACATGATTTAATTTAATTACCTTCTTCAGCTGGGCATGATAGACAAATACAAGAAAAGCAGCACAGGACATACGAAAATATTGCAATGAATATATATTTACTGGGCATTGTAAACCCATATTTTCTATTTTTTGAGTACTTATCAGTTTGCATAAACTGTTCACATGACAAAGGTAATATGCATAGAAAGGTTATTAACAAAAAAATATCTAAATAATCACAGAAATAAGACATTTCCACAGATGACATGAATTTGCACCCCGGATAACAGGCTATATACATGATAAGAAATCACTTCTAAAGTTTAACACTTTCAATAGCTTTAGTTTTATTCCAGAAGTGTGTACATGTATGATAATTCAAAAACAAGTAGAATGGAATTGGCAACCTTAAGAGACGTTTGAAGGAAGCTGAGAGTGACGTCTCAGGAGCCTTTGCATTAGATGACTTTCTAAATATCTTGTGAATTTCCTATGTTCAATCACCCAAAGTTATTGAAAATTTCAATGAATAGTGGATATGTCATATCAAATATTGATATTTTCAAAGAAAGAAAATATAAGGGAGTTATTTCTCTTCAACAAATAACACAGAAAGAACACAGATAAAATGAAAGAGTATAGTTATTCTGTTTTTTCATAATATTTTGCTATTTATCTGCCGAATCACAGTAATGCAGAACCTGCAAAAAACGTAATTTTCGGTACTTTACATATCAGTTTCTATACTAGTTCTATATTTTTACTACATTGAGGAGCAGAGATGACTTCTGTGCTGAGAATGTCATAAAGATCTTTATAAACTATTCGAGAACTCCTGGTATTCTAATGTGTGTTAGGATAAATGAGTAAACCATTAGTAAAAGGAGACATTCAAAACATCTAGACCGGAAAATTTCTTAAAATACTCCAGATGAGGAAAACGGTATGTTCATACTTGTTTGGAAAAAGAGATTCCACTTACTCATGAGAAGAGAAAGAGAACTTATCTCTTATCAGGTGAGACCAGGAATGTCTAAAGGGACAACACATTGTTCTGACCTACTCCGATACCATTCCTGCTCTGCTCCTCCCTGGAAATGCTCATGAAAAGGGAGCCATAGCTAGAAAGAACTATCACCCACAAAATTCTCGACTCTTCACTTTTCCTTCTTTCTCTTCCTCTCACCTAACTACTTTTATCTACCTTTTACCTACATGTTCAAGTCTTCCCTTAAACTCTGTCCCCTTATATCTGATCCCTGTTATTGCCTCTACCCCCAGCATTGCCAGTCTTCATCCACTTCCCTCTTAATACTTCCTGCAAATATTTCCATGTGCATGTTGTTTACATTAAAAATATTTTGAAAAATATTGAGTTTTCTCCTCAGTTCAGGTAATATATTCTCAAAAAAAACCCAACCCTAAACCCCACTCTTTGGCAAATCAATCTTGACAAAAGAAGCACCTTTTTGTAACAAGCAGAGGATTTATCCAAGCTTTTCAAACATTTTTCTACAATCTACTAATCTGACCCTTCAGAAAAGTCATGGTTGTTTTTCTGAGCTCCAGAAAGAGTCCAGCCAAATACTTCTTGACATGGATGCTACTAACTGCAACATGGGATTTATGCTTTTGTCTAGTATAAATTAAGGCAAAGCAGATCCTTGAAGAATTTAAAAATAGAAATAAAAATAAATTGGAAGGCTTGTATTCCTTGGGAAAAAAATGGGCAAGGGAATATGAGAAGATGGGACCACCCGGTAAGGATGATCTGTACACAAAAAGATAAATTCATCTACAAAGAACAAAACCCTGTAGAAATTGGGCTGTCTACAAAAGAAAATTTGCATTGTCTTTCAATTTTCTTTATGAGGCACTTTAACATCAAATAAATAAATAATGTTCATGGAGTAGGGGAAAAAAAAAACATATCAGAACTTCCCATGCCTGAGGGTCTGAAACCACCTTCATACCTCAACAATGTTATGAACTGTAGTCCTTCACCTTTTTCCCCACAACCATATTCCCTAACAAGCCTCAATGTTTAAAAAATATGGCAAATTAAAACTCCTTGAACTAAAATTCTTATAATGTTTATTGCATTGATTGACTTATAAGAAATTTGGGTGGGATACATTTTCCTTTTCTGTTTTCTGTCTTGCGGTGCCTGCTAGTTTTATTGCAACTAAAAATGGTTGAGCACTTTTATAAACCTAAGGGCTAATATAAATACTTTAAGAAAAAAAAGAAAGGTAGTATAATGTTTGAGGAACAGCCCAGATTAACAGCCTTAAATGAATGAAAGTTTTCTACAAATCAAAAAAGCAGCTACAGTATAGATGATGGTTGTACAATTTTCCCTATGCTAAAAATCTCAGCTGTCTTCACAGAGGCCCACTTTCTGGATGAGAGGGCAGTTTAAAGTAAAGACACATTAAATTCTTAACATATCTGCTAGAATTGCAAACAAAAGTACGGTTTTTAGTAGTACTGTTGTTCAGCATTGCAGATATTTTGTGAGGAATTTTGGATTGCATTCCTATGGCTTAGAAGGAATGAAACTCACATAATTCAACTCTCTGCAGATAGTTTATCAATATATGCTCTTACATTACTTCATTATAGAGAAAAATAAATACTATTTTATACCTTTTTTTGTACACTAAATGATCTTCTGGATGAAGGTCTTGCTGAATATAGAGGCAAGAAGGTCCTGGGAAAACACTATATTTGAATATATTCATATTCAAAATCATTAAAAATTTTTTGAGAAAGACAAGGAACTTTCCTTTGCATCGTATATACTTGATCATTCTAAATATCTATTAAAATTATATCTAAAATATCAATTAAATTTATAAAAAGGATGTTATAGAGATAAGGGGCTTCAAATCAATGAAATCCTTCTGAGAGACACGATGATGTTAATGTTAAAATAATTAAAAATCTATACATTAAGCAAAGGAAATGAAAAATACAAGTTAGAAATGCTTCTTTCTGTCCTGTTTCTTCCACTTTTAAGGGAGACTTTTAGTTGCCTGATTATCTAGAAAATTCAGATACAGTGATTTTAAGATAATTTCAATTGACCATACATGCAAATAGGTATGTCTATCTTTTTCTGAAATGCAACTGGGTTTGTTGTTTTTTTCATTTGTAATTTCACGATTATAAGCCGCATCATTTTGACTAAAGTTTTGCTCCCACCCCGGAAATGTGGCTTACACTCAGGAGCAGCTAATATGTGAATAATTTTCTGAAATTTCCAACCCTGGAAGTGCAGCCGAGCTGCTGAGCCAAGTACCTGCCAGTAAAACCCGGGATTGCGCAATTGTTACAAATTGGTTACTGTGTAGCGCGGCGGGTGCAGGCAGGCTCTGTGCCGGCAGTGCAGGGGGAAATGTGGGAGGCTCCCTCCTTCAGGCAGCGCAGCCTGGGGGTGAGGCGGGGGGCTCCGTGCTGCCATCTCTGCGGCTCGGGAGGAGGCGGGGGCTCCCTTCTACCGACCCGCGGCTGGGGGGTGAGGTGGGGGGCTCCCGCCTGCCACCACCGCTTCAGGAGCAGGCAGGCTCCATCCCCACCTGCCACCACGGTGCAGCGCCGGGCCGGGGCGAGTGAGCCCAGCGGCAGCCGGATGTGAGCGGCCCCGCCAAGTGGCAGCACCAAGCTGGGCCACCTGGCCCTGTTGGCAGCCCCGAGTGGGCTGAACCTGCACGGTCCGACCCGAGTCAGTAAACCCTGCGATCCTGCGATTCTGTTACTATTTGGCAACTTAGTTGCGTGTGGGACCTTGCTGCGAATGACAGAGCGGCTTATAATCAGGTGCGGCTTATTTATGGACAAAGAATGAAATGTTTACCAACATCCAGAGATGCGGCTTATAATCAGTGCGGCTTGTAATCGTGAAATTACTGTAATTTAAAAAAAAAAAAAAAAAGGGAAATGCTGGTAAAATATCCCAATTGCATTAGAATTGTTCCTGGTTCCAAGGAGCCACTAGTGCCAATTTTCTTTGGTAGGAGGGCTCTCCATGTGCCAGTAATCTTTTTCTGTGTGACCTCCTATTGCTTATAGTCTTAAATAGCATGTTTCTGGCTTAGTGGTTTGTGAAAAAAGAGGTCAAGCAAAGCCTTTTCATTTTTTTTTTTTTTTTCAAAGAGAGATGAACGGAGACATTTACCTTTTTTTTTTTTTGAGTAGGATTTCTAGTCACTAAATAATGTCTTTGGCTCACTGTCACAAGAATTCACCTCAAACAATATACCTGAAATCTTAAGGGATGAGACAAAATATTTTTGCTCAGAAGTAGTAAGGATTTGGATTATGATGTTCCACTTTTCAGGATGTAAACTTATTACAGTAAATTCACGAATACAAGCCACACGGAGTATAAGCCGCATATCTGGTGTGTTGGCAACATTGATGTCTTTGTCAATAGATAAGCCGCACCCGGAATATTAGCCACACTTTAGTTCGCCGCAAATTTTCACAAAGTCGTCATTTAGTAACACAATCGCGGGATCGCCAGGGCTTACTGGCTTACTGCCGACCTCGGAAACATTGTTTCCAAGTGAAACAAGACACACCCTTTATTTACAAGCCGAAAAAGACAGGAACAATAGTGTGGTCATTTTGCGAGCATTCCCAATGGATCCGCGTTGCCTTTAAACAGCCGCTCAGCCACGTGGGCAGGCAGCTGAGCTCCGAGCGAAGCCACATCTCCGTGCTGGCACAGGAGCGGCCGCTGTAGCCCTCGCAGCCCCGCGGGCCGAGCGGCCGCTCTGACCCTCGCAGCCCCGCGGGCCGAGTGGTCGTTCTGGCCCTCGCAGCCCCGCGGGCCGAGCGGCCACTCTGGCCCTCTCCCTGCGGGCTGAGCCGCTCCCCCAGCCCTCTCCCTGCGAGCCCAGCCAGCCTCGCAGCCGCACAAGACTGAAAACACTTTAAAAAGTACAGAGAAATATCACACACTTTTATTCAACTGCCGAGGTAACTCGCCGAGGTAACTCACCCCGATAACAACCCCCGCCCCTCAGTAACGCCGCCATCCACAGGCAGGCAATAAGCTGTTCTCTGATTGGTTCATCGTTGGAACAACGGGAAACCATGGATTTCAAACTGTTTCCGCTCGGGACTGGACTGGTATGATACTAGGTAAGGGCAGATATCCCATTTTTGTTCATAAATTAGCCGCACCCAAATATTAGCCGCACTTCCAGGTTTCCACCAAAATTTTTGTCTAATTGCTGCGGCTTGTATTCGTGAAATTACTGTACTTGGAGGGGAAACAAACTTCCCATGTCTTTGATGCTTTAGTTTAATGACATCTAAAATATTTCCAACTGACATCGACAGGATAGTTAAAAGCATTGAAAATATAACTTTTATAGCAAACTCTGGGTTTTGTTCAGGTCAGGTATAGAATAAATATATCTCTTCCTCAAATTTTTAAAACCAGAAACTTGTTTGAAAAATTACCTGAATACCAAAAATAACTTTTATAAAGTGTCTCAGAATATTCCTTTTACTGTTAAAGTTAATGAACAATTCAGATACTCGTAGAAAAATACAGAGGATGTCTATTTCAAAAGGATTTCCTTGAGAAATAAAAAAGAATAATGTAATAGCCACATCTGAAAATAAATTAGTATTTAGTAAGGGAAGAAATGCACTATTCCAAAGATTTAGTTAGAAAAGCTACAATTATGTAGCCTTCATAAATGATATCATAATGATAGTGCTTTATCTGATTCATAGAAAATGATTCAGCTTGAGACAAAGGAATAAACAATAATGAAACTCAACAATCTAAAGTTAAATTACTAAGACACTCAGCAGTAGTTATGTCCGTACAATAGATGTTTCTTTTCAAAAGACTGAAGAAAACACTCTGGGACTGGAAGGTTTAGGGAAGAGGTAATGAGATACAGAGCCTTCCACCTCTAGGTCATTAAGTTCAATTGCATTTCGGGTTGCTACTGACTGAAATTTGCTTCAGCTGATGGGTATTCAATAGTCTATTGTGAAATTTGCTGGAGGCCTCAATCCCATCCCTACTACAAAAGTAACCACATAACATTTAGCAGTCACAGCAATAGCGCCTGCAGCACATACACTGCACCCTGTTAGCATGTGCACTGCACCCTGTTACCCTGTGTCTTCCAAAACAAGTTTCAAAGGCACCAAATTGCACCAAGTTTTGCTGCAATACAGGAGTCACTCACAGTTCTGACAAAAAACATCTGTTCTGACAAAATTTCACACAAAAATTACCTTGCAATTAAATGTGAAAATTAACAGTCAAGTTTTCTTATCTCAATTATATTTTCTACTGGAATTTGATTATCTTATGTCCCCCCACATAACTGTTTTGAGATTTTGCACCATCTGTGCAGAGGTACCCCCAACGTGATCAGGGATGGGGAAGAGGGGATCATGCACCACTGTGCATCTGGCTGATGTCCATGCAGACCTGCACTCATGAGATCTTTGCTCTGTCCTTACACTGTTGTTCTGAAAATCTCACATCATAAATTCTCTCTTGTAGATGTTTTCTGAAGTATGATGAAAAATTTGGGAGTTATGCATGGGAAGGTTAAGGTTAAGGAACCAAAGAAATATTGGAAGCATAAGAAACATCTAAGAATTACAGTGCAGGAACTATCACTACTACTAGGCTGGAATGAAAATAATTCACCTACGTGGTCATGGCAGCATGATATTTGTGGCTTCCTTAAATCTATTAAAACAGGATTTCACTCTTTTGGAATTGTACATTCTTGGTTATTTTATTCGCCAATAGATCTTTTTGTTTATGTATGACATTTGCCAAGATTATTTCAGACTTGCCATTATAAATCCTGAAATTTTCCTGAGCAATTAATATTTTTATATCATTTAGAAAGTTACATCACAGTGCAAGAAAAGAGATACAGCCACTTCTAGTTTAAACTAAGTAGTTCGATCACAGTATAAAAATAGATATTAAACAAGAATAAGACAAAAATGAAATTATATTCAAAGAGAAGTAAAACTTGTAGTTGTTTGGAACAATAGTGCACTGTTCAAACATATTCCATTATGTTTCCCAACTACTGATTTTCATTTGGATCACAGACTACTTTTGGAAGAAACTAAAGCTTGGCTCAAAATCTGCTCCAAATAGGCTTCACTGCCACAAAGTTTGGAGGCAAGTCAGTAGTGGGTACCCCAGGGGCTGATACTGTCACTACAGTTTAAACTCTTCATTTCTGACTTGGATGATGGGGAAGGGTGCAGGTCAGGAAACTTGCAATGATACAAAACTGGAAGGAGTGGCCTAGTAGACCAGATGCCATTACAGGGGACTGAGAATAATTGAGCTGAAAGGAGTCTCATGAAATTCAGCTAAAAGAAGTGCAAACACTTGCATCTTGGGAGGAGTGACCCCAGGCACCAGTACACTGCTATAACTGGCTGGAAGGCAGCTCTGCAGAGAAGGACCATGGATTATTGATGGTCAGCAAGTTGAAGCAAACCGTGCCATGAGCCAACAATTTGTCTTTGTTGCAAAGAAAGGTAGTGGTATTTTGGGCTGAATTAGGAAGTGTTGCCTGGAAGTCAGGAGGTGATCCTTCATTTCCACTCTCCACTGGTAAGACATCTGAGTACTGCGTCTAATTCTGGGCTCTGCAGTACAAGCAAAATATGGACTTACTGGAGTGAGCTCAGCACAGGCCACAAATATCACCAAAGGATGATCATCAATTGTGTGAGGGGAGACTGAAGGAGCTTAAACTGTTCAGCATGAAGAGATTCGTTATCAATACATGTAAATATCTGATTGAATGCAGCAAAGAAGACGGAGCCAGACTCTTCTCCGTGATGCCTGGTAATACAACAGGAAGCAACTGGTACAAAATGAATCCCATTAAATTCAATACAGAAAAACTCTTTTATTATGACTGTGATCAGATGCTGGAACAGGTTGATAGAGAGGTTGTGGATTCTCCACCTCCACCTCCACCCTACCTCAAAACCTGACTGACGTGATCCTGGGCAATATGTTCTACCTGACATTACTTGAGCGAGGGGGCTGGATTAGGCAATCTCAAGAAGTGCTTTTCAACCTAAATGATGTGATTCTGTTTGATTCTGTGAAGTTTTTCCACACATGAGCCAATAGGAGGGTCTTTAATTGTTAAGAGCCCTTGTGGTATCTTGAGTTTTGTCAAATCCCTGAGATGCAGCTGTCCCGCTTCTATCCAACCTCTCTTCTACCTTTTACATCAATAACCCTCTTTTTCCTTGCCTATCTTACTTTTGTTTGATGTTCCTCAGTACTGAATCCTCTTCTGAAATCCTTTTCTGTTATTCTGTTTCATTCTGCTCTGTCCTGTTGATTACATCAATCTTCTGAGTCTTCCAGAAAATCTTAGATGGTGTCAACTGTGCCTTTAATAAGCTGTGCTTCTGTCTCTTCAGAAGCGGGGTAATCCAGTAGCAGAAAAAGTCAGTTACACTCATGACTTCCCCTTGATGAGAGAATGTTGCACACAGTTCAAGGAGACTAACTTGGTCATCTTAACGTCTTAACAGCAATTGCACCTGGTACGTGACGTGGCTGATATACCCCTATTATGGAAATATTGAAGAGGTCTTCTCTCAGGGATGTATTAAGACTAACAGATTGATTTTAGGAGAACCCAGAGGGCATCTGTTGCTGCTTCAGGTGTTATTCTCTGGACCTGGAATAAAAGCATTGTAAGGCTCATCAGTTTCCAGGGGAAACCTTTTTTATTCCCTTCACACTAAAGTCAACACCAACCCTTACGGTTAAAAGAGGTAAATCATAATTACTTCTTTTATTTGCATCATTTTATTATGGGATGAGGAAAAAAGTTGGAGATAGGGACTTCTGGTGTGAGTAGAAGTTAGGTGTCATGTCTACAGAATACATGACTGCTGCCAGTCTGATCATAAAGGCTGTTGTGCTATTGAAAGCAAATCCACTGAGACCTTGAGCTGTGAAATATTCCATATAGCTGTTTTGGAGACTACCTCCTCAGTCCCGTGTAACTTCCTAATTCCACCCCTGCATGTGAATACCCATTAATACAATCCCCCTGGGCATTTGTGCTACCCCTTTCCTCTCCAAACACAAGAGTTGAAGTTGTGGTAATGGTGCTATGCAGAGCAACTTTTAAGATCTTGTGTACTGGATTAGGTTAGAGGCATAGAAAAAGAGGGGACTGTGTATCCTTTCTGTGGCATCTTCTGATTTGTATGTGCCTTGCAGCTAATATCCTAGGCCAGGCACTAAATTGAAATGTGCATCTTGTTGACACTGCCTAGACAGTTAAGGAATCAATGAAGAATAAAGCCCTGGATGATCTTATCAACATCTCTCACTTGAACTGCTGAAGCCACACTGAATAATGAACTGCTGGAGCCTTAGAGAGCCTGTGTCTGACTGCCCTCAGTGAACTTGTCCACCTCAAGCCAGTTAGCACTGAAAAATGGAGTCAAAAATAAAGAGAATATGTGGAGGCAATCACCTCTTTTGAGTACAGACATCTGCTGCCAGAATTTGGATAGCAGAGCTCTGTCCTCACTGCAAGCTGTCCTACAGAATAGGCTATTCTTTCAAAATCAAATTAATTGTTTTCATTAACAATTTGAATCACAATCTTGATATAATAGTATCAAGAACTATTAAGTGCTAAGACACTGTAAATTTCTGTTTCAGAAGAATTGGTAGAAGTTGCTAAGGAATTATACTGGGGGAAACCCAACTGCATCCTGTAGCTGATACAGTCCACTGAGCAGGGGTAGGACATGGTTCTGGCTAAACCTGTAGTCTAACCTCATAGTCATGTCAGTCAAAAACTGGGTCCATCAACACAGTCATCTGTGATTTTGAGGTTTTTTTCCATATTGCTACAATAACAATTTATATGTATTTGGTTCATTGATGAGATAAAATCAACATAAATTAGATAACTACAGCAGTAACAATGAATTTAAAATAAATATGAAAACCTTCAATCCAGGTATAGGGTAAGGTAATTTTTTTAAAGGGAAGATATCCTCAATAATATGCTTGCAGTAAGAGAGGGGTTAATATTTACAAACATTAAGGAGAAAAAGGGAAAATAAATCAAAACCAGGTATTGTATATCTGTCACTGAAGTGAATGCAAGGCTTGACTTACTCTTACTTTGCCTCCATAGTGTGGACAGATTGTTGATGATTTTAAGGCAAACTTCCAGCTGGTCAAGAATCAAATAGAGAATGTGTAACCATAACAAAAGTGAAATTTTATCTAATATTCTGTTTCAACCTGCAAAACTCTAGCAAAATTAGAAAGAAATGTATTAACTTTAGATTAGTATTTTCATGCAAAATATAAAACTATGTTAAAAAGATGAAAATTTTATCATTGCAGTGTATTAACAGCTGCAGTAGAAGAACAAAAAATGACCTTGCTGAGCTGCCGAAATGTACTTCCACAAAAGTGCAGACAGACAACTCTCTTTCCTATAGAAGAGACAATCTCAAAGACAGAAAAAATCCATATCCTTGATATTTACTTTAATTGGATAAGAATTTGGCTTTCAAAATATACATTTGCATGTCTCAGTCACAGAACAATAAACATCAAGATAGATGATTTCATTCAAGCAGTTTCATTCGAAGAAAAGAACCTCTATTCCATATTATTGCCATTCCAGTTGATTAACTCCTACATATCTATTCCATTCACTTTAATTTAAATTTCATTAAATCTGGTTCTCACTGAGTTCAAAGAAACTTTTATTTTTAAACACTTCCACCATGAAACTAATTTGTTCTCATCAATATCATTATTTGCTGTGTCTGAGAATGTCTTTCATAAGAGCTACTTCCTTGAATATTATTTTCAGAGAATCATAAACATTAAAAAGATAAAAGACTTCTTATACTACACCCAACCTCTCCTTTTCCAGGAGGCGTCCTCAGGCATATTGTATGTCTGAAAAGGCACTTCTTCTAATTCCACTCACTCTGTGGTCTGCCATCCTCTCAATTCCACCCTTGCAATGTTACAGTCAATGCTGCATAACTCAATTATCAAATCAATAAGGAAAGGTAAATTATGAAGGCAGACATTTTCTGAACACTGACAGTTGCACTCAGGTAGCCTACCACAGTACCCAGGGTGGAGTTAGACACCTCCTGTGCCAGCAATGAACTGTACACATCAGACAGTATTTAGAATCCCAGTTTTCCAGAATTCCCAGACTCTCAGGCCAAAAGGTACAGAATAATTTGTGCTTGTGCTAGGTTCTACTGTTTTAACCTCCAGAAAGAGTCTGACATATGGAAAGTACCTGCAAGAAATTAGTCATACCCACTTCCACAGTGCTTCCTGGGAATGGCTTCTGTGAGTGCTAGCTGATAAATGAGAACCTCTCCAGCAGTGAATTGAAATTTTTTACACAAACAAACTTTGGTCTTAGGAATACTTTTTATGATAACTCTAAAAGGATTTTTCAGCTGCAATGCTTATTTCTCCAGTCCACTTTCTATTAGGAAAAATTAAAAAAAGCAAAAAGGTTCTGCAAAGGCAATAAGAGAAGTGGAAGTTATAAGCATGACTGTACAAGGATGAACCTTTATCTCCTTGTCAATAACTTGAATTGCCAAATCAATTTCAGTTTACATAAAGGATTAATAATTTCTGTATATTAATTATTGTTGAATGGTGTCTTCATGTTTCTGTTGATAAATAGTTAGTATTTTTTTCTATTGAAAAATGTTGACTCTCACAAGATTATTTTGTATCTCCAATGAAAACACATAGGTTAAACTATGAATCTTTTCTCCAGAATATTTTTTAAGAGTTCAGACATAAGATCAGAATATTTGAGAAGTGATTTAAACTTTTTGAAGAGGTCTTTTTTAACATTAATATTTGTAATAATGAAACTAAATGTTAACCTAGTCAATACATATTCAGTGCTCTAGGTAATTATGGTATTTTTCCTCAAAGCAATAATAGAAACTAAAATTGACAGTTAAGGACTAATGAGAGGTAATACTGAGAAAAAGGAACTGAGATGAAGACAAAACTACAGCTAAAAGTTATATTTTTTGTGTGACAACCAAGGTTGAGAGATAAATGACATGAGAAAATTTAAGGCATACGTGATCCAAAACTACAAGAAGATATAACTGAAGAGTTTCACAGACTGAAAATAAATAATTGTTGAGAACAAAAGGCACCATCTCTGTCATTATTCATTGAACAAAATTCCTATTAATAATTAATACTGGCAGTTTTGATAGAACAAGGACTGAAGAATTTTCCCTTCAAAGATAAAGAAGAAAATTGCAAATGTGAGAAGTGCTGTAGAGAAATCCCAGCTTTCTTGTATTTAATGTTGAGAACTCTGCTGTTCAAAGGTCAATAATTCTATATGTGCTCTGAAGTTCTAAAGCCTAAGTTCACTTTGCTGTATAACTTACAGTCATAGATTGAAATGTAAGTTATCTGATTCAAAGGTACCCAGCATATACTCTTCTCACTCCTCTTTCACCTCTCCAAGTGTGATGTACAGGTCAGAAGCATCAACATGTTTACAAATACTTGAACAAAAAATATTTGTTGGTGGCATCAATGGGTTTTGGTTGTATTTTTTTTATTATTATTATTTTTTTAAATACAGCCACAATTACTTCACTAGTGTCAAAACCAATATTTCACAAGATTTATTCTCCAACACTGGTTCCTCGTGTTCACCTGTGCAAGCCAAATACCTGAGTTGCACAGCCAAGCAGTGCTCACATGAGGTGGAAGATAGCAGAGTTGCCTTCTCCCAGTTCATGGCAGGGCAAGGCTGAGCATCTGCAGCAACACAAAACCACATGAGAGGCCATTCAGCAGATCTGCACACTTGCAGCTCAAACCTGTCCCGTCGAAAGAGGAAAAGGGAAGACTCTTAGGAAATCCAATCAGCAAAAAATTTAGACAGAATTTTAAGAATGGTGAAGAGGGGTATGAATTCTGCATGGAAAAGCTTCTCAGGAAAACACAAATGATTAAGTAACAGGAGGAGAGGGAGAATATGAGGGGAGGTGTTTGAGTCTCTGCAAGACACTGATCCCCTTTTTGTGTGTTTGAAATTAGTGTAACTGCAGTAAAGAATAAAGCCCAGGCTTGTGGATGAGGGTGATGATAACAACTTATAACTTTTGACACTAAACTTTAGGAAAAAAATACAAAAGAGAGAGGAAGAGCTCATTGATTACTACAAGGAGGCCTTGAGATTTAATTAATTAATTTTAATATAGGGCTAAACACTTCCTATTTGTTCTGCCCATGGAAAAGTAAATGCACATGTTACAACCAGACTGGACAGCTGCTAATGAAGGAAGAGTTTAGGCTGCATGAGTGTGTTCTGTATTTTGTACTCCTTGGATTTAGAAGTCTGAATTTGAAATTCCACATTTCTTAATTTACAGCTGTTTTCATTCAGTTCAGCTCTGTGCTCTGTAAGAACTTAAAGCGCCATTCCACATCCTTCCTTAATAACAATTTTTTTAGCAAATTATTGTAAGTTTTAAAATATCTATGAAGTAAGATACAACCAATGATTGCATCTTTTGACACATCTTTTCAGCTAAAATCACACATCTTATACAATATTATTTCTTCACAAATTAGAGAAATAGATAGGTTTTAGTTTTAAGATAATTTTTGCATAATCCTAACATTATAATTAGCCATAATTTGGCTTTTTTTTGAAATCTCAGACCAGCTGGCTGCCAAATATCTACTTACTATGAAGTAATCAAGACAGAAGTAGAAGGACATGCTACTAATTAAAGATTTTTTCAGTACATCTGCAAGCACTGAGTATTTTCCAGTCTTCTTATCTGAAGAGACTGTCTCACATGAACTCCCACCAGGAGCCCTTAAGCCTGAAAATATTCCATCTTTCTTCAAACATCTTTCCTTGCATTAGAAGACAGAGAAATTTGCTTTAATTGAAAACATCATAAACAAAAGCTCTAAGAAACACTACTTTAAAAAGTGAAAACCAAACTTCAAGACAAGGTTTTATGTATCTCTCAGGAAAAGTTTCTTCTTCAGTCTTTGCAATAATTAGGAGGAGAAAATCAGCTAAGGCAGTATATTTACAGTGCAGAAATTTCCTGGGTTTTTTTTATAAGATCATATATATTCAAATGGAAGAAGAATGACAAAGGCTGGAAGTAAAACATTTTATTATTCACATTATTTTTAAGAGCATTGAAATATCAAAAACTGTGAAAATATATCAAAGTTTTTTTTATTTTTATGATGAGCAAGAATATACATCACTTTAAGGCCAGAATACAGATGTTCTTGCTAATGACTGCAAGTGAAAGGGGTCTGTTGAGGTGCTCCTTTGGTGTGGCACATTGCCAACACCTGCAGGCCAGGGGATGAGTGCTCCAGAGAGCCCTTGCAGCCCCTGTCCCTAAAGGTGGGATCAACCCAGCACAAAGGGAGAGGAAGAGCAAGCGAGGCATCGATCAACCCAACTTCAGTGGCTCACTCTTGACACAGAGGACAAATCATGCTCAGCTGGTTTGATGCATAGACCGATGGAGCTTTGTTCCTGCCTTGGGTTACAATGCAGGATGTAATGAAAGGTATCTATTCTATCACCATCTGTGGAGGGTGGGGGCAGTGATCCTTATCTCTGTGGGAGATATTCTGTTAATGGACCATCCATTGAAACCAGGCAGGGCATTGTTCTTCATCTTTTCACATCCCATCCTTCCTCCAGGGAGTCATTTTCTGCTAATGGCCATTGAGTCCCACTGTGTGACTGATAAAATTACTGCATCCCATTGGAAGTTGCTCCAGCCAGGGGGAAGAGCCCAACATTTCTTACCAAGATTAAAACAGAAGTTTTGGGACACTAAGGGAGCCCCTTTCTCCACTGGACTCCAGAGGAAAACTGGATTTCTCCACATCACCACTGGACCTCTAGAGGGAAACTGCACCTTGTACAGGAGCACTGCTTCAACTGAATCACATCTGTCACTGCAGGAGGATGCAGCCACCATTTAATGGAACTGCTACCAACACCCTGCCTGACGGGGTGCCAGGTTGTACTCTGACTTTGTCAGGGTTAGGAGTTTGTTTCTTTGTAGTACTGTATTTCTATTTTAATTTCCCTAGAAAAGAACTGTTATTTCTAATTCCCGTATCTTTGCCTGAAAGCCCCTTGATTTCAAAATTATAATAATTTGGAGAGAGGGGGTTTACATTCTCCATTCCAAAGAGAGGCTCCTGCCTTTCTTAGCAGACACCTGTCCTCCAAACTAGGACAGTTCCTCACATAAATCCTTGTGCAGACACCTATCAGGTTTGGTAATTTAGCAACAAGAATAATTATTTAATATCATCTTTAATATAAAAACTCACCATCCAAATGGATCACCTTACTATTCTTTTTGTAATAAATATTTTTATTTTGAAGAACCCAGGTCCTGCACATAAGGTAATGTAAGGTAGATTTTGCAAGTACATTGCTGAATACAGTGATATCTTATTTTAGTCTAATTTAATCTGTAAAATCAATTCATATCAGCTTGCACACACAAATTCCTTGAGCAGTAAGGAAGCCGGCAGAGTTATACAACTCTCTTTTGAAAATTTTCTAATTTATATCTTTTTATGAGGAAAATTGCAACACTTTTAAGAAAATATTACTTCTAATTTCTTATTTCATTGTTATTAAATTAACATTTTATGTGAAAGGTAGCTCTTTTTCACCCTAGGTTACTGATCATTTCATCCACAAAAAGAGTCAGCTAAAGATTCTCTCATTTATTCTGTCTGCATCTGTCATCTTATCATAGTCTAAAGAAAAAAAAAAAAGAAAATAAAAGAGTATATTACTATCACTTGTCGAAGCTACTGAACATGCAGTCAAACCACGAGCTGGGTGTAACAGTTGCCTTCAAGATCAAAGCTGGCAGTCTGCAACCAGATCATGGTTCATAATTTGAGTGCCACTAATTTCTATTATAAAAGCAACAGATAAACTACATTTTAAAAAGCTTTTTGCTTTACTGGCTGGACAGATTAGGCTTTCCATTTATTCTGGGACTGTAAATGTAGTTGTTGCTATAGTAACTGTATATCTCTTGAAGAGTAAATAATTGTGTTAAATGGTTAAATAGCAAATGGATTTATGGCTACTTGGTACTGAGGAACTTGAATATGCTAAGTGTTTAACTGTATTTTTAAAGATCATCGACACAATGACCATGTGTCCTATATGGAAATAAGATTTTTTTCCTAATGAGTCTTTTTAGACCTATGCAGTTATGCACTGAATAAATGCCTGAAAAATTTTCAAAGTCTCAGAAAATTGAGGTTGAATGTTATTCTAATATGAATTTCTGTTGCAATATTCTACAGTTCTCTCCAAGCAAACATCATACTAAAGTAATGAAAACATATCAAAAGACTGTCAGAATTAGACCCTTAGATTTAAAGATTAGAGCAACTGAGTAGACTGCTGGTAATTTCAAAAACTCGGAAAGCCATTCAAAAATCCATGGACTTTTTCTCAATGCATGTTTTCATTAGAAAAATATTTATTGCTACAGGCAATCCAAAGTAACCAGTTTTTGCTCTATATTTCTATAGAAGATTTGGAAGAAAAAGTCTTTGACGTAACCACCTAAAAGCTACAATACTTATTTTCTATAAACAGATAACTATTCTATGATTTGATGATTCTATGATTTTATTCAGTGCTATTATGGTCACACTATGCCTCCCACCCCCTCCCCTTGCCTAAAATAAAAAGGCAAAATGGAAAAATAAATTTGCAGTGCTGCCTATTACAAAGAAAAGTAAGAGAAAATGTTTGAACCTTCTCAAGGTGGTGTGTTACTGCCTGTGAAATAAAAATGAAAGCAAAAAGACATTGGGTCATCAATGAAGAAAAGGAAAAAAAACCCTATCTGTTACCACATGACTGGTCCTATAATGTTATAGAGCCTGTTGTAACAGACAACATTGCATTACATTGTCTTTGACAGAAAATTTCTGCATTATAATTTTAAGCAATTTAAAAGACATGTTCAATTACAGTAATTTCACAAATACAAGCCGCACGGAGTATAAGCCGCATTTCCGGTGTGTTGGCAATGTTGATGTCTTTGTCAATAAACAAGCTGCACCCAAATATTAACCGCACATTCGTTCGCGGCGAACTTTCACAAAGTCGTCATTTAGTAACACAATCGTGGATCGCCGGGGCTTACTGGCTTACTGCCGATGTTGGAAACATTATTTCCAAGTGAAAAAAGACACAGACAATAGCTGCGGCAGCGTACCCTTTATTTACAAGCCGAAAAAGACACGAACAATAGTGTGGTCATTTTGCGAGCATTCCCAACGGATCCGTGTTGCCTTTAAATAGCCGCCGCATTGGCAGACAGCTGAGCTCCGAGCAGAGCCGCTCCTCCGTGCCGGCACAGCCATCCCGCTCAGCCGTGTGGGCGAGCGTCCCCCCCACCCCTCTCCATGCAAACCGAGTGCCCCCTCAACACCTCTCCCTGCGAGCCGAGCACCCGCTCCACCCCTCTCCATGCTGGCCGAGTGCCTGCTCCACCCCTCTCCCTGCGAGCCCAGCCAGACGCGCAGTTGCACAAGACTGAAAACACTTTAAAAAGTACAGAGAAATATCACACACTTTTATCAAACTGCCGAGGTAACTCACCGAGGGAACTCACCGAGGTAACTCACCCCGATAAACACCCCCCGCTCCTCAGTAAAGCCGTCATCCACAGGCAGGCAATAAGCTGTTCTCTGATTGGTTCATCATCAGAACACCGGGAAACCATGGATTTCAAACCATTCTGGCTCGGGACAGGACTGGTACGGTACCAGGTAAGGGTAGATATCACATTTAATAAATAAATAAATAATAAATAAATTATTTAATAAATAAATTGTTAATAAATTTAACATTAATAATTAATTTAATAATTAATTGTTAATAAATTAGCCACCCCAGAGTATTAGTCTCACTTCCGGGTTTCCACCAACATTTTGGTCTAAATGTTGTGGTTTGTATTCGTGAAATTACAGTAATTTCACGAATACAAGCCGCACCAATTTGACCAAAATTTTGGTGGAAACCCGGAAGTGCGGCCAATATTCCGGGGCGGCTAATCTATTAACAAAATTCTAAAAGCTGCCAACACGGAAGTGAGAGCCCGCGGCAGCCCCAAGCCAAGCTGGAGCCCGACCGGCCCCGGCAGAGGTGGGAAAGCCTGGCAGAGGCGGGGCCAGCAGTGTGGGGGGCGGGCGGCTGAGTAGGGCGAGGCAGGGAGGGCGGCAGAGCCTGAGACAGCAGGGCGGGGGAGCCCGGGAGAACTGGGGCTAGCAGTGCAGGGGAGCATGGCAGAAGCAGGAAGGCCGACGGGTGGGGCTGCCTGGCAGCGGGGGAAGCCCAGCAGAATCGGGGCCAGCAGCGTGGGGAGCCTGGCGGTGCGGGGGCCTGCAGTGCCGGCCAGGGCGAGGAAACGCGGCGGTGGTGCAGACGGGAGGGGGCGGCCGGCGAGCCCGGCGGCGGGGCTAGGGAACGCGCCGCGGCCGGCGAGCCCGGCGGCGGGGCTAGGGAACGCGGTGCGCCGCGGCCGGCGAGCCCGCCGGCGGGGCTAGGGAACGCGGTGCGCCGCGGCCGGCGAGCCCGGCGGCGGGGCTAGGGAACGCGGCGCGGCCGGCGAACCCGGCGGCGGGGCTAGGGAACGCGACGCGCCGCGGCCGGCGAGCCCGGCGGCGGGGCTAGGGAACGCGACGCGCCGCGGCCGGCGAGCCCGGCGGTGGGGCTAGGGAACGCGGCAGCGGGGCGGTGCTGACGGGAGAGGGGGGCCAGCGAGCCCGGCGGTGGCGGCAGTACCACCCGGCCAGCCCCGCCGAGCCGTGGCGCTGAGCTGGGCCACCCGGCCCCGTCGGCAACCATGAGCGGGCCGAGCCTGCCTGGCCCCGCCCCGAGCCAGTAAAGCCCGCTATGCCGCGATCCTGTTACTAACTGGCCAATTTGTGAAAGCTGCGCACGGATTCTCGCTACGAACGAAAGTGCGGCTAATATTCGGGGTGCGGCTTATCTATTGACAAAGACAGCAACATTGTCGAGGCACCGGGAGTGCGGCTTATAATCCGTGCGGCTTGTATTCGTGAAACTACTGTACTGTATGTTTTTCTTAATTCATGAAAACCACTCTTACTCAAGTTTGAGACAATCCATAGCAGAGAAAGCAGAAAACATTTCAGATATATGACTTGAGAGACAGAATCATGGAAGTTGGAAAAAACCTCCAAAATCATCGAGTCCAACCTTTGACTGAACACAACCAGATCAACTAAACCATAGCACTAAGTGCCACATTCAGTCATTTCGTGAATAATTCCCTATGCAACCCATTCCAATATCTGACCACCCTTTCAATAAAAATATGGTTCCTAATATCCAACCTGAACTGTCCCAACCTGAGGCCATTTTCTCTAGTCCTGTCACTAGTTGCCTGGGATATGTAGGGTCACTGCAACCTCCTTTCAGGTAATGGTGGAGAGTAAGGAGATCTTCACCAGGCCTCCTTTTTCTCCAGGGAAAACCAACCCAGCTCCCTCAACCACGTCTCACAGAACTTACTGTCTAGTCTGCTTACAAACTTTGTTGCTGTTCTCTGATCATGTTGCGGTAATTTTCCTGAGGTGAGGGGCCCAGAACTGGAGACAGTACTTGAGGTGCCTGTATTACACCTGTATGTAGTTACATATGTATGTATGTATTATACTTGTATGGATCTCTAAACCTCTGTTTTCCTCTTTTGATATGCAGCAATGTTGGATCTGCCAAGCATTTAGGTTGATTTCATTTTGTTTTAAGGTTTCAAGATCAGGTCTGGCAGACTAATGAGGACAACTGTTAGAATCTGCTTTTGCAGGAAATTATCATATATCTGACATAATCTAAAAACAATCATTGAATATGCAATATCAGAGACTATAGGAAATATCTTTTCATCTTATAGGGAAATTTTAATTTTTATTAGAAAAGCTGTTATGTCAACTGGACAGTTCTAAAAAGACAGACCTGTGGACGTGCTATGAAGACCAGAGTGCAACAGCACTGCAGGAGATTGAGTGAACTTTTTGATATAGTCAGTGCTTGAATCTTAGCAGCTTTTAGACTGTTGAAAGATTTGTGTATATAAATTAACTGTTTTCAAGTAGTCATGGAATTGTAACCACCAACACAGAAGTATAAAACATAGTTGAGTCGTCTGTAGTGTAGTGAAAATTACTCTGGATTGAACTGTGTAGCCTACCTTGTTGTCCTGGTTCCAGCAAGGCAGGGTTCCAGTAACTGGAAGGGAGATTACACTGTGCCACCTGTCATTGCCAGGGCAGGGGGAAGGGACTCTTCTGGGAAGAAAGGTTTCTTTACCCAGAAAACATGGTAGACCGAATGGTCTCATATTGTTTATTGTTGGGGACATTCCATATCAATCTTTTCTTTACTTTAGGAATTCATATTGTTGCTGTTACTGTTCGTTTTCTTATCTCATTGCTGTTTCCAGGAAATTGTTCTTATCTTAACCTGTGATCTTTGCCTTTTGTGCCTCCAGCCGGAGAGGGAGGGGAAGCAGCATGTGATTTTAGCAGGAGTACTAACTTGGAGAATGCTCTGCCTAAAACATGACAATTGTGCATAAGAATTGCCAGAGATAAATATATATTTTCCAGCAAATAATGAATGACTAATGAAAAGACAAAAGCAAAACCTAAAAGCAAAAAGCCACAGCTTTCTGTTGAAAAATACCTAACAGCAATGGGATAAGGATTTATATTGAAAAGAAGTTCACTGATGTAGACTCCTTGAGAATACCGTTGGCAACCTATTTGGTAAGAAGGATATAAACTGACAAACATACAGGCTTATTACATTATTTTATGCATCAATATAGGTAGTTCAGTAATTAGTTATTTAATAAATCTTAATCTTAGGTGAATGTCATCTGGTTGCTGTGATTTATTTAAACTTTATTTCTTGACATGTTCCATCATCTGATGCCTTCACTACATGTAGGAAAGTATGTATCCATTATCCTCTGTGAAGACCCATGCAAACGAAATCCTTCAGGTTTCCTGTAATCTCTTTATCCTTTAAGACAGAAATCCTTCCATACGAATTCCTAATTGGATTCTATATTTTCTAACAATGAAGTCAACATACTTCATTCTCCTGTCAGACTACTATTCCTGATATTTTAAAATAGCCTTTTTTTGGATTATCCTTTGTTCTTTACCTGTACAGCACAATAACTAAGCACAATAACTAAGCACAATAACAATAAGATCATGAATCAGGTTCTTAATAATCTGTGATAATAAAGACAACAGTACTTAGATTTATATACTGTTTTAAGCTATCTGTTATCTTAAATATATATTTGCATTAAAATCACTTTATTTTTAGTGTGATTTGTAGTTTTCCACTGAATTTTCCCACTCTCTTTATCCGCAGCTAGAGTTGGATCAGGTTCTGAACAAAATACAGAAATTTCACGACTATAAGGCGCACCAGATTATAAGGTGCACTTCTGGGTGTCGGCAAATTTCCAAACTTTTGCCGATATATAAGGTGCACTTTTTTTTTTTTTTTGCAGCGAGGATCCACCGCCGGCTCCCCCTGAGTGGTTGCTGGCTGAGGCCCCGCCTCCACCCGGCAGCCGCGGCACCGCCGGCCCTCCTGCACTCGGCAGTCCACCCAGACTTGGCAGCTGTGGCTCTGCGGGCTCCCGGGTTCACCTGCACCCAGCAGCCACAGGTCCCCGGGCTCGCCTCCACCCAGCACCCGCGACCCTGCCAGCTTCCCCCGCAGCTCACGGCTCACACTTCCAGGCTGGTAAATTTCACAACTTTGTACATTATATAAGGCGCACTGGACCATAAGGCGCACTTCCGGGTTTGGGTTAAAATTTTAGTCAAAAGGGTGCACCTTATAGTCATGAAATTACTGTACTTTTATTTTTGTTGTTTACAAAGTAAAATTTCATGGCTTCATGTCAGCGCTAATTGACATGAACTCTGGTATTATTTTAGGGTATTCTGCAAATTCCAATAAGTTTATGAGAAAGTGTGTTTACACTATATTTAATTTTTCTATGGTACTGTGTTTTGAGGTAACTTGGACTTGCTATGTCACTGAAAAAGGGTTAATTAATCTCCTACAAGTTACCCCAAATTGACTTTTTGTTTCAAATAAATGTTTTCTAGAATATTTTATTTTCTCTTTTGTATTATTATGGTTTCATAGCTTATGTGTTCTTAAAGAAAGAGATTTCCTTGAAATCCTTGGTGCATGAAATGTAGTAACTGATTTTTTTTAAATATATGCAGTAGAATATTCAGCAAATGCTTTGGCAATATTAAGCAATTAATGGTTTTTGGAGACACTCAATACTTCCACATAAGATCTACTTTGGTGTTTAAAATGAGTTTGGGTAGATCATATTTCAAAGAGAGATGCTTTCTTCATTTTGTGTCAGCCAGCATTGGTTGTCGGAGGTAACACCATCCAAACAACTGCGGAGTCTCTCGGGGTAGAGAGTCTGCTGCTGGGAAGAGCTCAGAGGAAAGACACTGCCAAGTTTACAGAACAGGGAAGCGTGATAGCTTTGTATTTCCATTGCTCAGCTGGGTCTCCAATGTAAAATTAGCTGAGTGAAGCATGGTACAAGTTCAGCCTAGGCAGCATTTTCAGTCAGAACCTGAGAACTGATCATGGTTTTCCCTTGTAGCTGTATACATTTACATCTTCAAAGAAAGCTTTATTTTATCAAAGCCTAAGCAACCAGCCTCTCCTGTTTCAGTTTTAAGTTGTGTTTTCTAGTGCTTGTTTTTGTTCTTTTTATTCTCTTTCAACTAATTTTATCCTGGTGAGAGGTGGAACCTGGGTTTGAGGAAAAGTGTGCATGATTACTGATTATTTCCTGGTTTCTGAAGAAAATCAGACCTACACAATCAAGGCTATGTCTCTCTCTCTCTGTGTACCCACAAAGGCATTTGAAAATACAGGTCAATTCAAATAAATCTGACAGGAAGTAATGGTCTCATTGTCTTCCTCAATGCTCTCAGGACAGTACTGCTCTTGTCTTCAACGACAGGAAGAATACATCTCAAGGATGTTAAAAACCGGTAATTCTAATCAAAATTAGTTAGAAAAGAGTTGTTATTAGTGTATAAGACAGAGCTGTTAATGCCCAAACATGGACAAGCTACACTCAGGTCTCACATCTCATTAACCACTGTAGGATTAATTATGAAGCACATATCCATAACAAACTAAGTTGGGTTTTATCCTACTTATGAGAATATTTAAATTCTAGATTTTTATGTTAATACACCAATCAGCTGTGAAATTTATAATTCTGTTTTTCATTTATTTCTCAAAGTTTTTTCCTAGCAAATGGTACCATTGACACTTTTGAAAAAAATCTCTCTTGAGTTTATTTCCTAGGCAAAATCCTACAAATGTAATAGTTTCTGTCAGAAACCAAGAGGCAACACATTTGTTCTCTAGCACTTTTTTTTTCAATCTGCACTATGTGGACTTTTATACTCTTGTGTTTCCTTAGCAGTGGACTGAATGAAAACCTATTTATCTCTATGTGCAAAATTACTTAATTATAGTAATGAGACAAAAACATATTAAAATGGCAAACCTATTTTCATCAGACCAAAGCTACCCAGCCCCAAAAATATGTTTTTAAAGAAACATCATTTATATCAAATGCAGGATATGTGCAAGGCGACCACCGTAGTTTCATATGAAGCAAAAAAAAAAAGCCTTTTGCCATGTTTGTGGTGTTTTTTTAGAACATAGTACTAATACTGTTCTAAATAATTTTTCACGGAGAATTTCAAAAAAGTGCCTGAAGGTTTTTCAGTGCCTGCCCAATGCCATTCAGAAAAACAAAATGAAGCACTGTGTCTCTTAAGTAAATGCTAAAAGTATTTCAATTTGTCTTTCTCTGTAAAAATACTACTGGTACATTCGGAACCCCTTGGAAAATAGGTTTGCTTGGTCCCTGCAGTCACAGGAAAGATGTCAACAGCTCAGAGTTCATCTGGGTAGTAGCACTTAATAATCAACAGGATGCGAGCTGTGGCACTACCTGATTATCTTACATATTCACTTGTTCACTTTGCCTCCATCTTTGTGATTCTTTAGTTTTTAACTCCCTTCCATCCCACAATTTTGCTGCTGGTTGGAAGTGGCTGGGCAAAAGGTTCAGATTTCATTCTGGGAATTTGCTCATAGTCATGAGTTTGGTATCTCCAAGTTCTCCTTCATTGCCAGGACCTTTCCTCCAGTCTCAGGCTTTCATAGAACCATAGAATAGAATCACAGAATGTCCTGAGTTGAAAAGACCCATTAGGACATCAAAGCCCAGCTCCTGACTCTACACAGTACAGCTCCAACAAGAATCATACCATATCCCATCTAAGTACTGCATGTGCAGAAACACAGCATGTCATGGATTGAGTGCACCCCTGGGCAGAAGGGTTTGGGGTCTTGATGGACATGCCCTGGAAATGCACACTGGCACCCTAGAAAGCCAGTTGTGTCCTGGGCTTTATCTAATCAAGTGAGACCAGAATGCTGAGGGAGAGGATTCTCACTCTCTGCTCTGTCCCCATGAAACCCCACCTGGAATACTTTGTCCAGCCTTGGTATTCCCAAAACAAGAACTTGAACCTGCTGGAGAGAGTCCAGAAAAGAACTGGATGCTAAGAGGACTGGAGCAGTTCTCCTGTGAAGGCAGGCTGAGAGACCTGGAGTTTAGCCTGGAGAAAAGAAGGTCCCCAGGGAAACATTTTAGCAGCCTACCACACTTTAAAAGGGGCTACAAGAAAGCTGGAGTGGAACTTTTCACACGACATGCAGTGACAGGACAAGGGGGAATGGCTGAAAAAGAGTAGGTTTATATTAGGAAGAAAAAGTTTACAGTGAGGGTGATGAGGCACTGGAACAAGTTGCCCAGAGAAGATGTTGATGTCACATCCTTGGAGGAGTTCAAGGCCAGGCTGGGTGGGGCTTTGAGAACCTGGTCTACTGGAGGGTGTCCCTGCCCATGGCAGAGGGCTTGGAACCAGATGATCTTTAAGTTCTCTCCCAACCAAATATTATACAATTCTATGACAGTAAACTCGCCTAGTGCTAAAAAAAATGTTCAAGAGTGGTACATATTGCTTTATAACAATACAAACAAACAAAAACCCAAACAGACCTACTATAAATATGGACACAAGCAGAATTTTAAACACATTAATATGAATAGTAGATAATAACATAAAATGCTTTGACAAATTTATAAAACAGTCTTTAATATTCCAAAATCAAAAGAAAAAGCATGGTGTATTAGGAAAGGTGATCTTTTGTTCACACAAAACCTTTACCTGCCTTTGTTGTAGTTTCAGTGTGGTTTTCCAGTTAGGGAATAATCCCTAGAAGTCTCAAAGCATGTAGGTAAGTAAGCAGACAATGTTAAAGTATTTATGAATAAGAACTCTCCTGGACTTGGATATAGGATATGCTTTTCTTGATTGGCTATTCAATGTTAGAGTAATACATCTTGCAACATCAGTATTAGAAACAACATTTCATATCACAGATTAAAGGTTGAAAGGATCTTGTTAACTGTCATAATATCATGTATGCATGATATACAATAATTTCTACTAGTTAGAAAATGTCTTATGTTCTTTTGCAGAAAGCCTATTTGACAACTTATGTGGCTGTTCCTTTTCAATGTTGGAATACAGATTTAGCAATAGCTTAAAAATCAGCCTAAGTGCAATGACAGGGAAATAAGATTTCTTATTTTGTCTTTGCCACAGATTTTTAGAAATAAAGAGGATTCATGTGGTTAGAACCTTCAGTCCAGCAAAGATTTTAATGATCATAAAGTAGTACTATAAATCATGCAATGTCAGGAGAGTGATCCTATAACTAGTGATTAGAACTACATAGCCAAGGAAAAATGCAACAAAGAACATTCCAGGAGGACTGAGATTATCTGATTACCTAAAACATATGGAAAGCTACTTAAATCTCTTCAAAAAACCTTTAGCCTATATTTTAATATTTTAATATATTCAATATTTAGCTTTATATCTGTAGCTTTTGGTCTTGTCTCAATTTCAGAAAAAAAAAAAAAAAAAAAACTTGAACATTTCATTTTACCTTCTCCATTAACCTAAATGGCATATAGATGTTATAATCATACTGAAGACATTTATGATTAACACCATCCTAAACCTCTCTTCTTGTAAACTCTTGTGCATCTTAAAACATGAGAAAGAGACAAGATAAACTACAGTTAACCACAATATAAAAGCTTTGGGACAGAATTCAACTGACCAACACTATAATCTCCATTGCATCATAAAGAAACTAATGGAGCTATTCACTCACAAATTTCTAACAGTCAACAGCTGTTAATAAAGGATGTTGAAACAAATAGTCATACTTAATGGATCCTGATCATCCCCTAGAAACAATAAAAAATGGTGACCTCACTTAGAAGCCTATGGCTAATGTTGTTTTCTGAATTAAACCTATAAAAAGTGAAATAAATATGGTGTATCTATACATGCTCTTGAAACAAAACAGAAGTTTAGCACATGCAATTCCCAAGAGTTTGCTTATTGAATGAAGTTTGCATTAAAACTTCCTGAAGAAAAACAAATTTTGAATACTTCGAAAATGACTATTGAGAGCCCCCTCGTATCTACGCACTAATACTCATGTAACTCAAAAACTCAAAACTCATGCAAAATCAGGCCAAATATTGAAAGCTAACTTTCATGATGAAAAATCTTCAAGATATCTGATGCCAGAAATAAAGTCAACAGTAAAGAGATGTTTTAAAATCTTAGCACGAAGGGAAAATAAATACATGCTTGATAGTGTATATTGTAGTTTGACACTGACCAAGCACCAGGCACCCATGAAAGCCACTCACTCACTGTCCCCTGCCATTGGTGGGCAGAGAAGAGAAAAATTAATGAAGGGCTATGAGTTGAGATAAAGACTGAGAAAAAACACTCCAAGGGTAAAACAGGCTCAGCTTATAAGTACAAAGTGAACTTATTATTAACAGAGTCAGAGAAGGATAAGGAGAAGTAAAATCCCTGGTTTGGGTCAGTTCATCACCCGAGGTTTTCTCGTGCTGCTGAGGCAGAGGAGTCCTTCCCCTGTGAGAGTGTGGGGTCCCTCCCACAGGAGACAGTTCTCTGTGACCTTCTCCAGCGTGGCTCCAAACCGCACAAGCAGCAGCCCTCCCAGAACTGCTGCAACGTGAGTCCCTCCCACGGGCACACAGTCCTCCCAAAACTGCTGTGGGGTGGGTCACTCTTCCACAGGGTGCAGCCCTCCAAGGACAGGCTGCTCCAGCCTGGAATCAGGGCCCCTCTCTCCACCAGGTCTCCCACTGGATCACAGCCTCCTCCAGGCATCAACCACCTGCTCTGGCATGGGCAATTCTCCCTGGGCTGTGGGGATCTCTGCATCCCCATGGATCCCATGGACTGTGGCTGGATCTCTGCATCCCCCATGGATTTCCATGGTCTGTGGGTGGATCTCTGCATCTCCAATGGATTCCCATGGGCTGTGGGTGGATCTCTGCATTCCCCATGGATCCCATGGGCTGTGGGTGGATCTCTGCATCCCCCATGGATTTCCATGGTCTGTGGGTGGATCTCTGCATCTCCATGGATCCTCATGGGCTGGGAGTGGATCTCTGAATCCCCCATTGCTCCCCAAGGGCTGTGGGTGGATCTCTGCATCCCCCATGTGCTGTGGGTGGATCTCTGCATCCCCCATGGATCTCCAGGGCTGCAGGGGCACAGCTGCTTCACCTGCAGAGGAATCTCAGCTCCTGAGCCTTGAGCACCTCCTGCCCCTCCTGCACTGACCTTGGTGTCTCCACATTTGGTCCCTCACATGTTATCACCTCCTCCTCTTCTCTGACTAGAAGATTAAAAAAACAGTGTGCCCCACTTTGATTCAATTTCTTCATATATATGTAATCACAGAGGCATTGCCAGCCCCTCTCATTGGCCCAGCCTTGGCCAGCAGCATGTCCATCCTCAGAGCCATCAGGGGTTGGCTCTGCTGGTGATGGTGGAAGCTTCCAGCACCTTCTCACAAATGCCGCTTCTATGACCCCACTGCTACCAAAAACCAGACTGTGCAAAACCAACACAGCATAATTCAAACTGTTCATTGTTAAAGAAGGATGAGGAAGAGGCGTATTATTGTTTGTGCACACAGATCTATTTTGGAATAACTATGCCTCAGGCAAAAATGTAAAGGAATTAAGGAACAGCATAGTCAATGTAATAAAAAAGTACAAGAAGTGTAAAACTTAGATTCTATTGAAAAAAAAGCAAAAAACCCTCTCAATTTAAAACTATTTCACTTGACCTCTGTGTCTGGAAAAATCACAGCTAAGCCAAAACACCTAAGACTGAAGCACCTTGAAGTGATCTGCCTCAACAATAATTAAGACATTTACATGTATTTTAAAATTACTGCTATTTTCAATTTAAATGGGTCCTACAATGGTCAGCACAAAGAAGAAATTAAAGGAAAAGTGTATAAAGACATTCTAGCTCAACAAAGATTATTTGAAAATTTTATGTTCAAGGATTTCAAATACCTGTCCAGAAAACATGTCCGACTGCAGTATAATCTGGCTTCATTCCACCAATACTGCTCTCTTCCTCTCAACACCAGTGTTATCTCTAATTCAATGAGAAACATATTTACAGAAGAAATTTTTATCGATCATAAAATATTCCTTAACAGCTCAGAGATAGTGGGCTTATAGATAACTCCATAGAGACTTTTGCAGGTTAGTTGAGAAATCGTACACAGAAGATTTCCATAAACAATAACTCTGATATAGAAGATTTTCAAATAGAAAAGCCTCAGGGATCTATTCTTAGGAATCTTTTTTTTTTTTAAATTCCTATTTTTTTCATGTTTTGTTTATTAAATTTTTAAGATAAAGGAACAACAACAACAAAAAAAGGACAGACACTAGAAGTTCCAAGAAATATATATAATTATTACATCAATAAACAATTCAGCAATTCTTAGAGGACATCCAAATAACCTTCTACAATAAAAAGCCTACACAATATATGAAATACAAATCTTAAGAGATAGTTAACATTCCAGACAAATACAAGCATATTGGTAATGTTGATTTAGCACTCTTAATTTTGTTCAAAATTACCTCCACAGATCACAGACTCAAAGAATAATAAAGAGAACAAAAGCAGCTCACCACAAAGAAATGTACCTAAAAGGAACAGCAATAAATAAAATAAAAAATGGAAAACTGAATAGATAATAAATGAATAAGTAAGTAGAATAGCAATATTCCATGAGCCCCTCAGTAAGCAAACACTGACTCTGAAATCTGATCTATAATATCATTTAATACAAACAATATATAAAAAATTTACCGCCAATCATCCTGTATTATCATCTCCATGGCATAGCATTGTGTTGAAATAAATCATATGTTATCTATATTTCAGGACCTTGTCACATGTTATTGCATCTCCATATTTTTGGGAAAGAAGTAACATGTTAAAAATAACTGAACTCATAACAAATTTGGCCTGATGCACCCTTGCACAACCTCAACTATTCATTTTACTGGGGCAACCTACTCAAAATTTTTGTCTGAATTACATGAGCACTGTTACTGTTAAGTATCAGTTAGATAAGTGCATGCGTTCCTTTCTCTGCAAAATGAATTTTTACCAAGTCTGTCCCATATGGCCTTCAATTATGTATTATGACATCTTTGATCTAGGTTATTGGAAGTGTCAAATCAAATTTTAACAAGGTGTAAGGAAGGATAACCAGCAATGAGGTGATTCTAAAATGAAATTAATATCAGAAGGGATCTTTATTTCACCTCCTTGACTACAGGAAAAGTAAGCTGTGAATGTTCTCTTTTTGTCATGGATCCAATACTGCATTGTATAGTGCAGATTAAGAAAAAAAAACTTTTGAGAGGGCAGATTGCTCTGCAAAACATTCTGCTCACTTTCACCTGTGACAAAATTGTGTATTTAAATATCCCTATGGTGCCATCAGGGAAGTTGGAATCCTAAGACACAAATTAGTTTTGTAAATTTGTATCTATAAAACATATTTTGTCTCACTACCTAATCTTGCAAGACTATTAGTTTTATTATTTTTAAATTTATATTAGTTTGCCTTTATTGATTTCTAATTATATGATATATATCATAGCCTTAATTTGATTTACTCTATCATTCTCAAAAGCCTAAATTTGGAAATTATTTCTGTGAGTTAGTTTCTAATATCCAAAAAAAAATACCACCTCCCTAAGAATTCTTAGATTTCTATTTAATCAAAATGTGAAAAATTCAGAATGAGTGAATACACTTTGTTGCTTTTCTGAACTTGAGACATTCTTATAAAAACTCCAGAGCAATCAAACAAGTTCTGTGAATTTCCTTTTCTGTTCTATAAAAAATGTCTTCTGTTTAAAATTGCTTACAAAATGTGAACTATAGATATATGTAAATTATAAAAGAAAATTCCCCTTCCAAAACCCTGTGTGTGTCCTAGGCAAAATACAATTTTTAAATATAACTTAGAAACCGATGGGGAAAAAATACAACCCCAAAACATGCAACATGGTGCCTGAACTAATGAAAAGCTGTATTCATTTATTTAATATTAGTTCCTATGCAACTTGAGAATTTTTTTCAAGTGTGTTAATGACATAAGACAGAATCAGAAAACACTATGGCATTTTTATAATATGACAAAGATCTAAACATCTTAGTCAAAATGAGGAAAAATAATAATTAGGGAATTTTGCCTTGCCAAGGAGTCCAATATAATTCTATTGTAGACTCATAGGATTTAAACCAGAAAACCATCAACACATTAAGGAATCTACAGGGCTAGATTTCCAGCACAGTTGTCCTGACCTTGCCAATGAGATTTTTAAATTAGGTTGATCATAAGGTAGGTATCTACATCTCCAAAAGCAGTCTTGGGCTTTTCTTTTTTAGTCAGTGGGAAATTAATTGATACAGACAATGGAATTTTTTAAATTAGTCATTTTATCTTTAAAAGGCTTTAAATTGATCAGATTTGTTAGAGACCTAAGTTATAGGTTTCTCAGACTACATAAAGGGACCTATAAAGGGAGCCAACTGGCTCGTAGAAGCACTTGCTATTAAAAGAAAACAGTCCTACATATCAAGAATTATTTTGTACTATAATTTAAATCATTAAACTGTTCATTTTTTCTAGTAACACCATTCTATATGTTTGGGAAAGGTGCTTGCAAAGAGACATAACAAATTTGCAATAATTTCCCGAAACCATGTGCAATTTTTATAGAGTATTTATTCTTGTGGACCCACACTGTCATTCTCATACTGCTTATCATCATGACATAAACTCAGGATCATTCAATTATCTAGTTAATTTCAACTCTCTTCTTAATGTTGGTCAGTTTTTGTAGAGGTACAAAAAAATGATAGGTTCTATTTAGGAAACCCATTTTTACCTGTCAAAAAACATTATTAGATGTTGCTTAATGTTTCATAATAAATATCACAAAAATATTTAAATTATGAAAATAATCAAAGGAAGGTGAGGCTTAGTTTTATGGCTATATATATGTACAGAATTACAAGCATATGTTTATCTTATGAGAAATAAAGGTTGGATACTTCTCACCAGCTTGACTTGCTCATTTAAATGTTGGCTTTTAAGAATGTAAATTAGTTTTCATCATTAAAAGTCTTCATAAATATTGTAGACAAAAATGTCTTTAAAATTTTAAAATTCTATTTTAGGCGCTCTGCAAAATCTAATGAAATAGACACAAAGCATAAGAACTTATACAAAAAATTTACTTTGAGTTCAGTTAATTTATCAGCAGGTCTGAAAATGGTACTATGATTTTACAAATAAATTATTTATGATTTTATTATTTGTTATATTTCATAAGGACATAAATGTGATGGTAAAAACCCCTCGACATGATGTTTATAAAAAACTGTTGTTGAGCTGAAGATAAAAGATATGGCAGTAAGTTGAGAAGAGAGTTCTTATGAATGCTTTAATTGTTTGGGGCCATAGGAAATGAAATCAGATGTAAAAAAAAAAAAAAAAAAAAAAAAAAAGACCCAATTTTACTCACTTTTGTTCTTTGATCCACTGATTAACATTTGCAACCACTAACTCACTTTCCTGATGGAGGTGACTGTTGTCAGTTCGTGCTGCTTCCAGAGACTGGCACAAAGTTTCCAGCTGTGGATGCAGAGAGATCAAAGCATATGATGGACTCCCTAGAACACACTCTATCTGGAATACTAATAATAGTCTGCACTACTTGTAAAGAATCAAGTCATTTTTCTCCACTCCTTCAAATAATCAGGGTTTCCTTGTACATGCTATTAATTGATTCAATATGCTAGAAGGAATGTCTGAACTTTTCCCACGCCTTACATTTACCCGTTTATTATAATATACACTAGTCTACCTCCAGAGGTTGTTTTAATTGAAATCAGATTTATTTTATAAAAATGGAACCATTATAACTTACTATGTTTCAGTTTAAATGTTTTATTCTTTCCACTTTTTGTTTTATTTTTGCTATGTATTTCTTTAAGATTAGCTCTTTGGTCATGGCTCATTGCGTTTAGAATAGAAAGAATGTTAGAGGGATGGAGTTGTTTTGGTATATCCAATATATATTAAAAAAATAGGGAATGCTGAAAGGCTGAAAAACTAAAACTTGGAAGTAGAATGTCAGACTTTCACTTTTATATCTCCAAGTGAAATCAAATACAAGCCAATGGTGATGAAAATCTGTTAACACCTGATAGATGGTCTAGGCCTAGGTAAAATGGTAAAATAGTTTGATGATTTGTTTCTGAACAACCTCTTTTGGGTGCAGTTCCTCAGGTTACGTCACAAAAAGCATCACAAGAAGAATTGTGCCAGCACACTCTAAATGGGCCAAACCCTGATTTTTTCAATAATCTTTTTCTCATCTAACTGCCAGAATCAATAGCACTGCTAGCTTGCAATAATTAATACCTATGCAGAAATGAATTTCTAGAAAAGTAAATATATTTTCAAATTCCATAATGGTAACGAAACTCTGAGAGGAGAAACCTTTTGTTCAACAAACAATAACAAAAGTTTACATGAAGAAGAAACAAGTGAGAGCAGAATATATTGGTCTTGAATGCATTGACCATAATAGAATTAGAAACCCCTACTGGCAAAACAGAACAATTCTACATACGAACAAGAAATCTACATACAAAACCATATGTATATTTTTAAGAAATATGTGTCTATATATATATATTTTCATGTTTTTCAAATGACAACATACATTTAAAATTAACATTTCCTTCCATAACATTTTACCATTTTCAAAACCAACAAAAATTAACATCAAAACACTGGCATGTTTTTGACTGCTGTTCAACATAGTAGTTTCATGTCAATAACATTTAAAACTTCTGAGTGTAATAAACCTTCAACTATTATGCATAAAAACCTCTTAAGGTATTAATATGCATACTATGTAATGGAAGAGACAATATATATCTAATTAAAATTGAATCAAAATAATACCTGCTTATTCTTGTGAGAGCAATCTGTTATGCATATTAATGCTATATAATAGATTACACTAATACTGTAAAATCAATTTACTTTTTTTAAAGATCTTTAAAACATTACCACGTATTATTAAGCTACACACCATTTATATCTGGTTGCTTTTGTAATTATGTAAAATTAGAAAAGAAGGTTTAGTAATTTTTAGTAATTGACGAGTTATGATTTCCTGATGTACTGACAAGGCATACAAAATATGTCAAACAGATGTTGACAAAAACAGGTTGATCTGTAAGGTTTTAGAAGGGTTACAAATATAAGTGGTTTATATATTTATAGAAATATACATGTCTATATATATAAATAAGAGTAATTTCAAAACAAACCACATACAATATCAAAAATGTCGGAAAAAGTTTTCATATTTCAAGTGTTCTATTAAAAAAAAAAGAGACAATAACAACTTAAATTGATACACAGTGAAACTCAATAGGAATAAAATTAAAGTTTTCATAATCTTATCATTTTTATTTAGACTTTTGAAAGACAATCATTGGCAGTATACTCCTTTTTCTTTGCTTTTGGAAAGTTGTGAGCAAATTGTAGTCCTAGTCCTCATAAAAATGAAATTTCAGCAAATGTAATTTAGGTAGGTAAGCTATGACCTTACAAGAAAAAGAAAGAACATCCTTCTAGCATTTTTCATCAGTATCAATCAGTATTATGCACCTCCCCATCTATCCTGGTGTCTCTACAGAAAAGACAAAGGAATGTGTAAACTCTTATAGTAATTTTGGACCAAGCCATATTCTGCAGGAAGAAATGATAGTTACCAGCAGGTTCTCCCTGTCTCCAATAACCTTTGCCAAATCATTGCTTTGAGTGTGTGGATACCAGCAGGCTGCCTAGAGACTGATGTAAACAATGGGTGAATGGTTAAGGGGCAAGTCTGAGCACTGTGTTCTTCAGGCATAAATTTATGGCCTCCATTATGTGAGCAGAGAAGTACTGGCTACTGGCAATGGGACAGAGCTGAGCAGACAGCAAATGGAGCTCTACAAGACTGTTTATTTTCATGGGAAACCTAGGTTAGATGGCAATTGTACAGAAACTTTCTGTTATATCTACAGCCCGCCCCTTCCCGTGTGGCACTCAGTGCCCAGCCACGTGCTGGCAAGTACCATGGCACTCTCTTCAGTTTGGTCACACCATTGCCCAGGCAGGTGTCCATGAAAAGGGAGGCCCAGTGGTTGAGAACAAAGGAACAGTTGTATCCTGAGCATTGTTTCAATACAGAGGTAGTTAAGGATTACATCCTAGCCCAGGAGTACACCAAGATGTTCTAACATACATGCAAAAAAAAAGTGCAAAAATAAATAAACATAATTATAAGAGATTAGATATGCAAACATGCTCAAGTAGAAAACTGGGATTAAACCATTAAAGTCATCCCCATTTGTGTCCTAAGAAATAATTTGAACCCAGTTTCACATAAGTGGTTCCTTTGTTAACCCAACATGCTGGGAATAAATTAAATTAATAAAATAAGCAAATGCGAGGCCCAGTCTTAGTAGGAAGCTGCTTTTATTGCATCAAGGGCTTTTCTCCTGCACTATGTAATTCATCACATTTCCCAAATATTGTCAACAGTTTGAATTGTTTTTTAGAGGTGTGCTTCTGCTACCAGAAAGCATGCAATATGGTCCATAGTGAATTCTACCACAAATTGAGGCTTTTTTTGTCCTAAGGAAAGGCTACCAAAGTTGCAGAGTGAATAATCACTGATTGATTTGAGTGGACCTGCATAATACAAAACATTAAGCCTTGGCTCCTAAGAGATTTTAGGAAATTGCATTACTAAAAGTTTTCTTGGGAACAAAATTAAAAATGCAGCCAAGTTTTGTGATGTTAAGTTACTGGTGATGTTAAACGACAAAGTCAATCTAAGCATGCCGAAATGTGTACAACTAGTAATGAAGTGTAACCAGAGCAAAAGTGAAGTCCTTAGGTTGTGCCAAATTAATAGATTTTTCATTTAGAGGTGAATAAAGGAATTAATAATAAAATGGTAAGATGACACAGATATTCTGCTTGTATGAGTGGTAGAAGATACAGTATATTTTATCAGTTGCCTACAATGTATATTATCTAATACCTCAAGTAAAAATTTCATCTTTGTCCTGGTTTTCTACTGTTCTAAAATCTGAAAATTCAGACCACTTCACTACTGTTCAAGGTTTAACTTCTAGAAATTATTTTCTATAATTGGATTTATACCCTGTATTAATATAATTTAATTGCACTTGTCTAAACAAGATTCCTGAAATATGAACATTCTGGGTTCCGTTGGGTTGTTCTGTGTACATGATCAGGATTTAAGGAGGGTGATCTCAGTTTGACTGAATCTCTCTCTAAAGCTGACAAGAGTGTTATTTTAAATATGACAGGTGAGTACAGAGATAGGATGGGAGCATAGTCCATTTATTCAACACACCTCCTAAAATTGTTTTTTTTGTCCTAACCTCCCTCTTATGTTCTCTGAAAAATTTCTGTAAAAAGGTCATAACATGGCCACAGAAACAAGTTACAATGTGTTATTGGCAGAAGTTTCAGTCTTCTCTCACCTCTATCCCTTAAATCCTTTTTTATTTTCAGAACATTTTTCAAGTACTATCTCATCTTTAACAATTACGATGAGGTAAAGCTTGTGTACACAATATATTATGACTGAGGACTGTTTACAGAAAATCAAGACTTTATGAATGGAAGACATAGTAGTTAAATTGAGAGGGAATACATGGAAATTGCAATGCTTCTGTGGACAAAATCTATATATTTAGGAGAACGAATGATCCAGGCTCAAAACTTTGAATACAACTGAAGTAACCAACTTACACATTGTTATTTCAAGAAATAAGTTTCTAATTCTAGACTCTGCCACAACGTCAGTCAACTGCCAATCTTCCCAGTAAGGAAATGTAATTCTCAGGCTGTTTGTCTAGTTAGGAAAATGTTATTACTTTGTTTACACGTAAGATTTTAATTCCTGGACAAGGAAAAACACTAAAATAACTAAGACTTTTTCTCATGCAAGAATATTTATATCATTAAAGTGATACATTGAGTGATTTGTCAGTAATCCTCATACAATATTTTAATGTTGTTCCAGTTTTGTGCTTTAGATCTTGCAGAGACAGCTATGAAACATTCTAGTGATTTCTTTGTTCTCTTCTATTGTTGCGAGGACTTTATTAATATTATTCCGGTATACACAGAATAGGAGATGACATCAGCAATGGTTTTACTAGGAAACATATCCTTTAAATCCATTAAAATTTGTAAAGAAATCTTCCCATGCCACTTCACCATAGTTGTGGAGCATTTTGTCATCAAAGGTAGCAAGCTTGTGGAATTTCTATGACAGCATATTAGACAATATGTTTGGTAAATAAACAGAAAGACAGGAAGAGCAGTCTTGAAAACATCCTTAGATATATAACCATTACTATCACTCTCATAAATTCCTGGTTACCAGTATACTAAATGGGCTAATAACTTCACATTTAACCGGAATTTTCGCTTACATAATCAGTGAAAACACAGGAGAGTTTGGGAGGTTTGAAAAGTATGGAATTATGGAAGGAGATGAGTGTTAATGAAGATTGGATTCCAATTCTCTCTTTTGCCTTCTTGTCTATATTGGCCATGTTAGAAGTATGTACAATTTAAGCTAGGTTTACAGTTTATTTTTTTCCTTCACAGTTTGTTTTCAAAGAGAAAAGATTTTTGAAAGACAATCTATAAATTTGTGGGTATCCATTTTTATCTGCTATTAAATCTATCCACATTCCTGCTGATTAAAATTCAAGTATTCTTTTGGTTTGTCAAGTTAAGAATCTGAAATTACAAAGCAATTAAAAAAAATTTGAAAGGACTTTTTAGAAACATTCAGAACTACAGACATTGCTTACAGGATGAAAACCTTTATTATCAATTGAAGAAATACTTTATAGGAAATGAAGAAAAAACCAAAAAATATTTACTTAAAATTTGGAAAATGGCATAATTTAATAAGGAAATTTGACTCATTTAATTACTTTAAATCAGGAGTAGTGTATTACTCATGTTGCATAATGTAATTGTGAAATTTGTAATTCATTACTTACTGAAGTTATATTTAAAAAAAAATTCACATTAATTTAAATTTATCATTATAAAGAGAGTATAATAGAGTGGACAGGACTGAAGTTTTTTTTCTTTAGCTCCTTTCTCCTGGATGTTACATTTTCAACAGGGGCAGATGGGACAACTGTATGGTGGGACACCTGTCTGACCTGATCACAGAACTTCCTGATTCTTCCAGCTTCTTCAGTCTCATGTCACTGATGGGAAGACATAGAGAAAGCAATTTCTTGTCAGCCTGAATTTTTGTAGATGTTAGTCACTGTTAAGTATGGGCCAGCATCAGGAGCATTGGAATCTTTAACATGATAGCTAGATTACAGCCTCTGCTGGATCACCAGGTGAGACACATCACATTCTGAAGGAGCCTGTCTAAATGTCCCAAGACACCTGGATTAATCTTATTTGTTTCTAACTGCTTATCTGATTAAATATATTCTTTAATTATTTTTTGCTCTTTTTTAATGCCCTTAGACCAATAGGTCCATGTAACTTTATAATTTAACTTTTGTGAAATTTATGTCTGGGGATTCTATAATCTGCTTCCTTGTTCATTGGAGATTAATCAAGGCATGATTTCATGATCCTTGATCTGCCCTCCAATTGAGATTTGTTTCTCTTTATTGACTAGATGGATAAGCATGGATATCTAAGTGCCTCTAGGAGAGACCTTTAGTGGTGGATCAATCAGGTTATTAAAAGAATATTTGTTAAACTCAGGTGTTTAAGACAGTAAATACAGAAATAAGGTAGCATGACTCCTGACTTGCAATCTACCTTCAGATGTACCATCAATGCCAGCTCACAGTGTGGTCAGCTGCCTTTGCAAGAGAATAAATCAAATTGAGCAACTCACGATTTCTCTTAATTATTAGAAAGGAAAGTAGCATTTAATTACATACCTTAAAATCACAAAAAACTTTTCTTCCATCTCTTCAGTAGAATAGGAAAAACAACAAGTGTGTGGCACAGCTGATACAACTGAAAATTTCAACCCCTTCTCACCCTCCTCTTGTGTTTTGAAGGCATTAAACACAATCCATCTCCTGACCACCTTTATTTGCTCTGGGGATGAAGGCAGCAAATTGTATGCAATGTCCTATTAGTATTTCAGCAACCATTCTCATTCTTTTTTCTTTTTTGACATATGGTAAAGTGACAAACAGTATACTGAAGTATATTTTTGAAACCAGAAAGTAATCAACAGGATTCAGAGGTTTGTATTTTAAGCATTTTATGACAATATAATGTAATAAATTCTGGAGCTTTCAGATTTTGAAACCAAATATTAACTATGCATCCATTTTTAAAAAAGGTGATTTTTCATGAATAACTTAAAATAAAAGTTCTCTATGATAAGGAAACATCCAAATGTTTTCAACTTAAATCCTCAAAATACCTGTCCAAATTGAGCAAGTTTTCTTGAAGGAGGAAGCTTATGGGCAAAAAGAGGAGGGGGAAATAAGGATGAGAGGCTTTACTTTGAACTCCCAGTTCAGCTAATTTCAGGGCTTTTTAAAAAGAAGAAAGAAATGATGTTTCCTGCAGAAATATAAAGAAAATGCAAATGATGTGGAGAAAGACCAAATTCTTTTTTTATGGGGAAAGGCTGCCACAATGGGGTCTGAGAAGTTTGGGAAAGGGACTATTATGTTGCTTGTGCAAACCCATATTATATGATTTCCCCTTAAACAGTGGAGTTTTTCTTTGCTTCCATGCTTTGGGGAATAAAGATGAAAAGCTAGCAACAATTTGGCTTCATGTCTTTAATAAAATCCAGGTTTTCCTTTGAGGTCACTAAAAGAAGCACAATTTCTAATTCATGTTTTAACAAATCCATAATGCATCAGTAGATTCACCTTCTTGCCTAAGAGAATACCACAGAAAAATCATGCTGTGGGTGCAGAAAAGAAGTGCACATCACTTTGAATAAGTAGCTGAATAGAAAAACTAGTTCTTAAAAACTTCTGGTTCCTGTTTCCTGAACTATGTGCATGTTTATATTACTCTATATTACTCAGTCGTTGGGAAGAAGAAAAAAAACAGCAAAAATTGTTTTGGGACTAGGGATTCGACTTGAAGTCTCCCTGCATCCTTTCATCTCAATTCTTTTTTTCTCTTAGAAGTCTTGTATTTTTGGCAGCACAGTGAGCTGACTTCAGGAGAAGAGATGGAAAGTTTGCCCATCCCGGTTCCACGAGGCTTTGTGTTGGGCACAGCATGGCAGGTCTGACATGGCAAAGATCTGGCACTCATCCACCTCTCCCACTACCCTTAGGCACCACTAGAGCAAGAGTCCATGCACTTTAATAATGAAGTTTATGTTGCACTTGAGGCTTCTGTGTGTGTTAGGCTTGCTAAATTCTGTTTAGCACCCATTTGTCATGATTAGGTCTGATGAAAATGCAAATTAGCATAGCAGGACACTCTCCTATTTGTAGGAAACTTTGTATTCCAATTCCAAGCAAATTGTGTTATTTGCTTAGGTGGCATTTCAAAATACTGGCTGCATTCAACTCTTAGTTTTAACCACCATATTCCTCACTGAAAATGTTTTACATTCTTTTGATTTCATTTTTTATAGCACAAATGCAACATGTTTAGGGACTAAGCATAAATGAGGCAAGGCCCATGCAGCATAGTAAAGATTAAAAAGGCTTTAAATACATGTAGGAAATAAAGTGGCCAAAATGCTGTTTTCTGTAATGCATTTTTTAGCGACAGCTTTCAGACAAGAGTGGAATTGACAATGTATATATTCTTTAACAAATAACTAACAACACAGCAGGGAAAATATTTGGTTCAATAAAAGAATGGAAGATGAATATGGTGGCAGACAACTAAACTGTTTCTGAGGTAGAGAACTGGTATATTTAAATTCTGGTGTTTTTTCTGAGATAATTTCCTCTTTATTCATTTTATAGGATGAGTGGACTTCAAATATTTCATAAATTCTAAGACTGGTAAAGGTTTTACATTTATTTCACAACAGTAGAATTGGAGCAATAAGTTTAGGAGAAACTACTCTGTATTTTAATTTTTTTAAATCTGTGGTACCTTCACTGAAGGTCTGGATTACTGTATGTTAATCCATGAAAGAAATAAAATGCCATTCAGTCTACTGGTTGCTGTTCTTGAATATATACATGTGGCAGACTGTTAAACACACAATTTAAGAAACAAATATGTTTAAATTGTCAAAATAGTTTATATGGACAAATGTCATCTGAGTAAAACAATAAATAATGGGATATTTTAGTAAATATGTATGCAAAATGATGACTCTTGTGTGAATCTATTGCAGTGGATTTATTAAAGTAGATGCCTCAAAATACATAGTCAATGTGGATTCTGTATTTGCACGGTTACCAAATTTCCAGAGTAGCTCAGGTTAAACTAAGCACTATCTACCATTGCTGCCTTAGCATGCCCTCTCAGGAAGTGTTGATACAGACGTAGGCTGTCACTGCAGCCTTAGAGGTTCAGGTCAAAATAATGGCCACTCATGTTGCAACATATTTAGCCATCCTAACTAGCTCAAAGTATGGTGGAACCCATTTCAACTGCATGTACTGCTGCAGGAGGCTTTTCAAAAAAAGCTGAAAGGCTTTTCACTTAAAAGAGATTATTATCAGGATTCCAAGTGGCAGAATCACAATGTCTTTGCTTGAAGAGAAGGGAATCAAGACAAGTTGAAAATGCATAGCAAAAATGGTAAATCTTTATAATAAGCTTTTCTTGGAATCAGAATCACAAAATATTTTGGGTAAGAAGGGACTTTGGAGCTACCCCTGCTATGGGCAGGAACACCTTCCACTAGACCAGGTTGCTCAGAGTTCCATCCAACCTGGCCATAAACACCTCCAGGCATGGGGCATCCAAACCTTTTTGTGGGTAGCCTGTTACACCCTCACAGTGAAGAGCTTTTTCCTAATATCTAAACCTACTCTATCTTAATTTGAATCCATTTTTCCCCCCTTGTTCTGTCACTACATGCTCTTGTAAAAAGTCCCTCTCCATCTTTCTTGTACGGTCCCTTCAGGTACTGCAAAGCCACAATTAGGTCACCAAAGCCTTCAACACTCTGGATTAGTTTATGCTACACTTACAGATGAAAATAAAATTTTCCTTATTCACATTTTTCTACTTATTTGTGACTCCTTGAATACTCAATGTGTGTCTTTGCACCATGCATGCAACATTTAGTGCTCTCACAACCACATTTACTATTCTATCTTCCTACTATTTTTTCCCTGTATCACCTGTGGTTTAAAGGTGCAATTTACAAAAATAAAACAAAAGCTGCTGAAAATACTCTACCACTGAACAACTCACACAGATAAGATTCTAAAACATAAATGCCATGAATCATAAAATATTTAAAGGCATAAAAGTATTCCATTTTAACAATTTAAATAAACCCATAAACATAAAATACTGAATCTCAGTGGATTCAAACTGCTACTTGCTTAGTATCAATAACTGTAAAAGTGACACATGATATCTGCAGTTTCTTGATTTTCTTTCCCATGATATCTACTCCAGTTTCTAATGTAGGGGAAAAAATCTTTTAAAGCACAATTTTTTTCTGTCTTTTTATTGCTGTCTTGGTAAGGCTATGCATTTAAAATTCAGAGAGAAACAATATGCAGTTACCGTTCAACTTTACTAAAATACTTTCCTAACCTCAGTATATTTACAGTTAAGTAGTGCTACATTAACAGATTAAGTTATTTAATTCCTTTTAAAGTCTCTTCTTTTCTTGAAGATTACTAATGCAATATTTGTTATTACAAACCTATTTAGAGATTTTTAATATATTTGAAGCTATATTTCCAGGCCTTTTTCTTGAAAAAAAGTATGTAAAAAGAGGTCTTTGCATAAAATTTAAGAAAAAAACCTTGCTGCAATTTAAAAAAATTATTTAATTATTAAAATAGAAGTTTCATTAACTATTACACAATAGTCATAAAAGGCTATTTTGGTTATCAGATGAATGGTCATAACAGGCCTGGATAGCAAGTAGTGATGACTAAATATACTGAAATAAAATTTACAGTGGGAATTCCTGAATTCCCTCATCTCCATCCCCAAAAAAACCTGAAATCAATCACTTATATGCATCTATATATATACAGAGGGAGAGATTGTTCATTGGAAGCTCTCCCAGACTTTTGTTAGATATAGAAATATCTGCAGCATCTTCTGAATTATAGTTTGTTTGGAAAACCAATTTGGCTCCAGAGTCTTTTGTCAGTAGCTTCCTGTAAATCACAGAATCACAGAAGGAATCAGGTTAGAAAGGAGTACAGGGTGTCCCTTCGGGTCCAACCTCCCTGCTCAGCTAGGGTCTTCCTAAAACATATAACACAGGACTGTGTCCAGATCCAGGCAGTTCTGAATATAACCAGCAAGGGAGACTCCTCAACCTCTCTGAGCATTCTGTTCCAGTGCAAGGTCACTGCACAGTAAAGAACTTCTTCCTGATATTCAGGTGGAACTTAGCTGACTGGATTCCAGCCATAACCTGAGCAATGACTAATTGAAACTAAAGAATGGGCAAGAAACTACTATGAATATCAGGAAAAATTGTCTTCCAGTGTTAAGACACAGTTATCTATATGATAAAAGGTAAGGATCTCATTGACCAGCTGGCTAGCAACATCTCCAGCGGAAGATGAAAGGAAGGAAAATTTGACTCCATTCTGTCTTTCTGGTAGTGATCCAGCAGAATAAAATGGCTACTATGGTGCTGCTATACACAAGATATTTGGAAACCTATTGTAGTATAGCTTTATAGCAACACCCTATAAAACTTGATTTTCTTACTGTCAAAAATCTGTATTGGGAATCCTGCAGTGTATAAATGTTTTACAAGGCTTTATTTTGTACACCAGATATATTCATCAAAGTGACTTTGACCTGGAAAAATATAACCAGGAACAACATATCAGAAAAAGTCATCCTATGCATAAGGGACATAGAAAATACCAGACTACTTTGTATTAAAAGGAAAATTACTTTTGCATCAGAGTTAGTTTTCATTCTCTAGTTTTTAGGAGTTGCAACTAAGTATAATTTATATGGAAGTCCCATTATTGCAGGTGCAGTAGGAAAGAAATAACAAGGAAGTATTGCAAATATAGTAGTAATGTGGTAATGTAATGTGATTTACCTGCAGGAGATGTTGAAAAATTGTCAATGGTAACCAATCCAAAGAAGAAAAAAAGGAATTTTTCTCACTAGATTCAATGGATACTTAAATAAATCAAACCCACTATCAAAACACTATTAATTTTTTTAGAATGTGTATTCTGTAGAGAAAGAATTTTGATTTAACGTGATTGGAAAACACATAGCATCTTGTGGGTGCTTTTATAATAAATATGAAGAAATGGGATCTAGCTGAGGTCTTACATGAACATTCCACTTACAAAGTTCTCCTGATTCAGAAAGGGAAAGAAAAACAAAGAAATGAAAACAGTGGTAGTACAAGGAAATGTGACTCATGTGCCAGTGTTCTTAAATGCACTATACAACTACTACTTAAGAAATAATTTGAAGCAGTGTTCTTTTTAGCATACCATAACTCTTGAGCAAAACAGAAACCATCAAATAGTGAGTAGAGAAGATTAACAAGAGGTAATGTGATATTCTTTATACCCCTCGAATACTTCTGAATGTTAGACAAAGCCTTTTATTTGGATCTTCATTTTAATACATGGATCAACACCATATTTCATTTTTTGGGTTCTGTAAGTTTCCTACAAAAGTATTAAGAGCACCTGTTAAAGAAAAAAAAACCCAAAAAACCAAATCTAATGAAACCAAAAATCCCACTAGTCTACACTGACTATTTTTAAAAGAACAGAATTTTTCTCCTATACGACTTCAACCTTTGCTAGATAATTTTCAATGCACGTATGGGCCTGTTTTCTCTCCCCAGATTTTTATGTTGCCAGAGCAGACTGGCACCTTTTCCTCTAGAAAAAAAGTGGCCTTCGTTAGCTGAGCATTGGGGTATCCCTGTTTCTGCTCTTAATGACTGAATGCATCTTTGTTCATCTGCGATTACTGATAGCAATTTCACAATCAATAATGACTCTTGTTCCATCCAGGAAGCAAAATGCAGTAGTGGCAAAAGATTGTTTTAAGGGCAATTTTGAAAGACAATGAAAAATACTCTGTCTGTGTTTTGCTTTTGGATGAATTTTCAAAGAAAAAAAAATCACTGTAATCACTTGTGCAAAACAGAAAGAAAGTTTAAAATATGGAATTATACCTTTTTCTAAAAATTACTAAATTTTAAAGGGAATGCCACACACTATTTTTTGCTAATTCATTTGCTTACTTGTTCTGTTGTTCACAAAATTAGAGATTTTTTTTTACACTTAGTGTACTGACATTTCTATGAAACAACCTTTCATTTCAAATATATTCACGCATATGTGTACTCCTGTACTACTGAATGATCATGAGTACATTTTTTTTTCCAGAGTAATCAGTTGAAGTAGGTAAGTACATTTTATGTTTGTGTACCCTCTAAAAGCAGGTCTGCATGAACAAAATCTAGATGTGAAAAGTAAAGTAAGGTTGTACGAGTAAGAAGATTGGTATTAGCCAGATCACTGAGAAGAAGATGATCCCTGGATAGTTTCAGAATGGGGGATTTTTAAAATGCTTTTGGAAAGGAAGCAACTTCATATTTTTTTCCAATATTCATCTAGATAATATTCTCTTAATTTAAAAGAAAATACAAACTTTAATTCCTTTTTTCTGGTCTTTTCATGTATGTATTTAAATTTCCAAATTCTAAAAGGCAGTCATAAATTTAAAATGTGGAATTTGTTTCTCAGGGTAAGAGTATTCTTCTAAGTGTAATGAGAATTAATTTCTCATTGTAAAATGAGGAAGTGAGATATCTGTTGTGCTCTTTACATTTATTTGGTATGTGGACAGTCTGTGGTTCTCAGTGCCAGTAAAAGAACCTTTATCTTCCTACTAACTCTTAAATCAAGATGGAGAGAAAAGCTCTCAATATTCTAATGATCTTCTCAGATGGACAGCATCAGCCATGTACTGTAATCACAATATATATTTACACCTGCATTTGTAAATTTGCAAATAACCCCTTCTTCTCTATCCCATTTCATCCTTACCACTTCCTTGGTATCTGCTGTTTGACCCCTAACTGTCCTTTACCAAATAAACTGACAAATAGACTGTAGATTTCATACAGGCAGAGATGTAAAAAAACCTAAAGATTTTATGAATTCAATGAAATTGCTTACCTGATGAAAACATAGTAAAGTAAAACTACTTTTAAAAATACTTTATGTTTTTATGGATGAATCCATTATTATTTGATTCTTCCAATTTAGGCTTGGTGGACTTAGTAAAACTGAAATACTGAAAATTTCTTTACCAAATTTTATTATTTATATTTATTTATATTCTCTAACCCTTTTCTGATGCCAAGATCCATGTTTCTCTAAGTAGGCCACAATTTCCACTGGCTTATTTGAAATACTCTTACAAGTTCCCATATCCACTTCTGCCATGCTATATAATCCACATTAAGTTGACTCCCAGGTAAACCTATATTTTCATCATCTTTTTTCTAACCACGGCCGACCCTTTATCCCTTTTGTGTAAACTATTTTGTTGTCTATAATGAACACCAAAAAATTCTACCAGAGACCAGATAAAATTATTAACAATAAATGTGTCAGTTTTAAAAGGGTGGGAAAACTGATAATTTTCTTGAGGGCATACTTCTGATCATCTATATGTTATTTATTAAAAAACACATATATCATGTAATTCATTATGAGCTTGGCACATTGACATTGATGACAATATGCTTTTTACATCCATTTTTTTTCAATAATTTGCAATAGTGACTCTTTATGTCCCATATTTAAAGTAAAAAAAAAAAAAAAAAAAAAAAAAGCCAGTAAATGGCTAATGAATGTGTGAAAGTTCTGGAGGATGGTAACTGACATGGAAAAAACTGAATTCTTGCAAGAAATGTGTCAGAAATCTTGGAAGAAAAGATAAGGCTGATGTTTCCTCCCTATAAAGAAGTAGTGTGACTAGTATCTTACCTGTCTTTTGTAGTAGGTCATGCTTACTTCTTGAAAATGTGCCTCTGTCTTTTTAAATGTATTATACTTAATGTCAAGGGGTTTTGCATCTTTTTCAATTAGATTAAAGAAACTTATTCCTGCATGCATTTCCTTCTAGAGAGTGTATTTGTGCATGTCACCTCATTGTCTACTTTTTGAAAAACAGATTGAATTATAGTTGTCTACCACTATGTTTTCTGCAGTTTTTGAATTATTTTCCACCTCATTCCCAAACCCTTTTCAGTTTTAACATCAATCTTTCCAATCTATTTTATGACAACAAAATCAGTGCCTTCTTTTCCAGAAGTCCCCTTCTTATGCGTGCAAAATGTAATGTACTCCATCAGTAATCTGTCATTTTACTTCGTCACTATGATGTTGCATTAGGTGTTGACATTCAGTTACTTGCCCACAAATAACCACTAGATTATTCTCCAAATTACTTCTTTCCAGGACACATTCTCCTACTCTTAGATATAGCAGATAGCACTTCTTTATTTTATCTACAGTGACTTTGTATTTACTTTCAAATCATTAATAAGACAACTGGCCAAATTTGTATCCTTACAAATCCTAGCTGGATTTCATGATCTCATCTGAGATCAGATGCTTTCAGACCTAACATTTATACCCATTGATGTATGTTATCAATGCTCATTTCTTTTAGTCAGAATTTCATTGTTGTGTTGCCAGTGTGCAACAGTGACGTCAGGTAAAATATTTATCAAAGATCTAAAATTATAAATCTTCACACACTCCTTACAAATCAAAAATCTATTAGTTTATTTGACCTAAATTTTTTTTTTTCTTAAAAGCACACTCTTTACTTATAAAAGTGGAGAGTATAAGTGTATAGTAAAAGTATCCATATATAAATGTTACTGAATTTTTTCTAATGTTACAAACCTGCTATCCAAGTCAATCTGCCAGTTTTGAATATTGGAGCAGAGTAAATGTTGTTCTAGGTTCTTAGATTTTACGTCAGTAATCCTGGGTTTAAAAAAGACCGTATACATTGAGAACTCTGAGAGGTCTCCCAGCTCGTTTGCTACTCAAATGCAAATTACTCCAGGTAGCTGATTTAAAAGTTTATCTCTAGCAGATGTTATTGATAGGGAAGAGAACAATTTGGTGCTAGAAGCCATCCTATTCATTATTATACAAAGAAATATTTAACACTTTTGC